>NC_048225.1:85457728-85501457 GCF_002007445.2 Ailuropoda melanoleuca
GCCGGCCCCTCCCGCCGCCCGGCTCGGCGCGCGGCCCGCTCCCCTCCCCCGGGGAGTGGCCTGCGGAGGCCGCCGGGCCGCGGAGCCCGGGAAGACCGCCCCGGGCGAGCAGGCGAGCGGGGCTGCAGAGAGAGAAGGAGGGCGCCCACGGGCACATATGCGCGCGCGCGCGCGTGTGTGTGTGTGTGTGTGTATGCGCGCGTGCGGACGCGTGCCTCGAGCCCGCGGGCAGGCGGGAGGGGAGAGCCCGGCGGGAAAGCTGCGTGCGGGCCCCGTCACCCGGGAAGAGGCGTGGGTGTAGCGGGGCAGCACCGAGGCCGGAGGGCCCAGCTCTGCGAAAGACCCGGCCAGCCCCTGGGCCCTGCCGAGGGGCTGCGCCTGCTGGGAGCGGACCGAGGGAAGGTTAGGCACCCTCGGCGCGCCGCGCGGTTCCTCCCCTCCCTGGCTGGAAAGCCGCAACGCTGCGGCTCCCGCCCCGCCGCGGAACCGCCTCCACCCTGCCCTGGAGCCGCAACGCCTTCCAGATGAATGAAGCCCAGGCGACCCCGCGGAAGCGGCCCTGCGGTGCGGGGGGCGGAGCGCGGTGCGCCTCCGGCCGGGGCTCGAGACTTCGCGCCCTGCTCCTCCCACCCGCCCTGCCCAGCCCCTAGGGACTAACAGGGCGGAGGCCGCGTGGGCTGGGCGCGTCTGGGATGGTTGAGGGTCCAGAAAGATCGCCGTGCAGTTTTCAGTGGGCACTCACAAGAAGTCACCCAATTTCCCACCCTTTGGGAGAAGGTATTTTTTTCCCCTCTTCTTGGTCATCTTGGGTGTTTCGTGCGAGCACGGAATTGATCTTTCCACATTGATAGCGGTTGGATGTCTTTTGTGCGGCGTCCCCGCGCTTCGCTGCTGCATCATTGCCCCAGACACGTGAGGAATGCCAGGCGTCCAGAGTGACCGACACCCAAGAAAACAATAGGGGCAAAAGATAACCCCCAGGTCTCGTGGATTACACACAAACCGAACCATGTGTCACTTTCCACCAAGATGAAGTTGGAAAATGGAAAAGGAGACGCCAGAGCCGTAACAGTGATGAGACACTTAACTGTAAAGCAAATTCATAATTTAGTGTAATGAAATGAGTTAATAACCACCCATCATGGCTGGGAAGTCAGGCTTTTTGAAAAAAATGGTTTTCCAGTGTTTTTTCTTTCTCAATTTAAAAGGCTGGTATCATGTTGTTTTTGAAAATCAACTTGTGTTCTGTTTTTTAAATTACCCATATTCTAGTTCGTTTTTCTCCTAGGAACCAGAACTCTCTGTAGTCTAAAGAGGAATGGCTAAGAAGGGAGAAGAGGCAAATTAGGATTCCAACCAGGCACTGCCAGCCACCGTCTCTATCACCCTAGGCAACCCGTTTCATTTCTGTTAGCCTTCCTTTCCTCAGCTGTAAAATGGGATTGCTGATAATGCCTCCTTCCTCATAGGCTTGTTGTGAAAGTAAGAGGAAAATAAAATGAGGTGCCAATGTGTGTAAAACACTTTGCATAATGACACCTGGTAAGAACTCACTAAATATGAGCTGTTATTTCAGATATATAGTTTAACCCCAAATTTGGTAGACTTTTTTTTTTTTTTAATCTTTGCACTCGTTCTTAAAGTTGGGGGAGGGATCCATCTGCTGGGTTTATGCAAATGTAGTCAACCCTTCTTTGGGGTTTTTAGGCCATGCCTAAAGCCTCCTATGCTAAAATGAAAGAAATATATGATGACTAAGATGTGTGTGTGTTTATCTGTGTAAAAGGATCCTTAAGAGTAACAAGCTTTTGTCTCTCCCCCTCCTCCCCACTTTCCTCATCCACACAGACCACCCTGAATAGACTGACTCTGTAAATGTTGACCTGTGTTGAATTCTATCTCTTCAGGCCTCAGAATAGTGACTGATACTGTTGACTCAAGTTGAGGGCAAGGCAATGTCGGTCTCCTTTGACTTGGTCTCCCCAGAGCTAATGGAAGATCACAGAGCAAGCACTTCATACATGTGTAAATTAAAGGGCATCTGTACTATGAATTTAAAAGCAAGTTTTAAAGTATTCAAAGGGATACATGTTCATTGTAGGAAATTTAGAAATCTTGGAAATTTGGCCAAGTATGAAGAAAAGAAAAATCACCATAATCCTATCATCCAGAGAGAAGCACTCAATAAGTGATTCAAGTATATTCATTTTCCCTTCATTTATTTCATCATTATTTCATCAGCAAATATTTATTAAGTACCTAGACAACTTCCTAGGGCAGAGAACAGGTTGTATGTTGTTAAGTGTTTGTTTCTCAATAGACACTACTCCTTAGAAGTACCAGTTTATATGGTAGTGAGGTTCTCAGGATAGTCGGCAAATAGTCCATGAAGGGAATCTGTAATTAAACAATAGTGTTGACCAGAAATAATCCGGGTTCTATAGGGCTGGAAGCAAATTTGGGGAGCCAAATCTTCTAGATAGGACAAAAGTACAAAAACCTCTTGGAAGGGTTCATGTGAAATAAGGGATCATGAAACTTACACCCCTTTTAGCTTTTTAGTAAACCCTCTTTGGTGCTGTAATTTTTGTAGAACTTAACTGCTTTGATAAACATTGTTTTAATGAGAAAACTCATTCTTCATTTCACCTGGGATCCCAGGGACACCTCTCCTCTCTCTCTCCTCCCTACCACATCTGGAAGACACAAGAGTGGAGACACCCACCACACACACACACACACGGGCACGTGCGTGTGCACACGCACACACAGTCTTGCACATGGTCATACGAGAGATAGTGGGACCATGGGGACTTGGGCAAGGACAGCAGAAGAGAAGATCACAGGAGGAAGGGAAGGGGTAGACAGGAGGGGCTCTGAGGGGCTGGAGAGGCAGGACTGCAGCACAAACCATGCAATTCTGTTTGGTCAGCACAAGCTAAAGCTACTAGACATGTTATCACAGAATAATCTCTCTAGCTATTCATAATTATTAAGATAACTCTAAACATATAAAAATAATGAAAAACATGATTATCTCCTCTGGTTACAAGTAATAAAACCATCACCTCTTTGCCCTTCCACCCCGGCAGAATCTCTGAATTCCATACCTTCAAACGCTTCATAGTTTTCAAAGAAAAATGATACCCTTTATGCTCAGAAAATTTGCATTTTTAAACTTCAAAGTCTCTACTCTTATAATTAATTTTTTTTTATTCCTAAAACTTTAACTTATAAATACTTGGCACTATAGGACCATTCATAACAAACATGTTTGAATGTTTTGTTTCTTATTTTTTCTTTTATGTAGATTGAATGCTTGTATCCCCCCGAATTCCTATGTTGAAGCCCTAACCGCAGTGTCGATGCTATTAGGAGGAGGTAGAACTGTGGGAGATGAGGTCGTGAGGGTGGGGTCCTCATGATGAGATTAGCGCCCTTATAAGTAGAGAATACAGAACTCTCTCCTACCCCACCCCACCCATGACACAGCCATCTGGAAAGTGAAGCCAGGAAAAGGGCCATCACCAAGAATTTGACCATGCTGGCACTCTGATCTCAGACTTCGGCCTCCAGGACTGTGACACATAAACATTTGTAGTTTAAGTCACCCGGTCTGTGGTATTTTGTTATAGCAGCCTGAGCTAAGACATATAGGTTCCCTTCCCGAATTGACTATAAAAAGGAAACCAAGGAAAATGCAGGTTGATTGAAAAAAAAAAAAGCAGTAAACGCTATATAAGCCACCTCCTAGGATATTGCATATTGATCGACATGAATTCATTTGATGTGATCTGTTTTTAAAAGGTACTAATCAGGCTAATTTTTTCTGAATGATCAAGTTAAAAGTAGCTTTGGCAGGATTATTCAAAAACAAGTGATCCTAAAATAAGTACTACTCTGAAATGTGCTTTCTTTGTATTTGTTCCATGGGGGAACAGCTAACACTGATTGTCAGCTGTGTTAGGCATCATGTAATTCATCATGTATGTGAACTAACTCACTTCATCTTTCTCAGCAATGCGATCAGATAGATATTGCTGTTCTCATCAATCCCATGCAGATGTGGAAATGTAAGCCCAGGGGGGTAAAGTAACAAGAGCCAGGCCAAGTCGTAAAGCCAAGATTGGTTCTCATTAGTCAGATGCCAGAGCCCACACTCTGTTGGAAATATATTTTCTCTTCCATCTCCTCCATTTTTTTGCTTCAATTTTACTCATCCTTCAAGGTGAGGCTCCAAGTCTAAGTCCTAAAGGGAGGTCTATCTGAGCAATCCCAGCCTCAGAGTCTTCGAACTTTTGTGTAGCCGTAGTCTTCCTCCTTTGTTGAAATTTTACAACCTTATGCTGTTGGGGACCTTCCACGTGTTTTATGTTAGCTCCACCATCAAGACCAGTAGCTCGTGGTTTGAGACTGGATAGTGTGTGTGTGTGTGTGTGTGTGTGTGTGTGTGTGTGTGTGTTTAAGTCTCCTTTGGGGAGCAACCACAACACCCAGGCAGGTAAAGCACCCAACAAACAGTTGTGGATTGAGGGTTGTTTCTGTACAGGTATGCTTATACTGGTTCATTCCAGTGACACCACACAGCCCCTTCTGAATGGTTGGGCTACATCAGAGCCGGTAGTTTAAAGTCAGTGCTAACAACTTGCTAATGGTTCTAATTGGTCTCTCAATGATGTGTGAATTACTCTGAGTAACTTGCTTTTCTAGATCTGAAAATTATGACTCTGACTTACATCTATTTATTTCTTCCTTGGGTCTCCCTAGGGTCTGTATTTTCTTTTATCTCACTTTCCAAATTTGGGTAGATAGAAGATGAAAACGTGTAACAGTCACTTGAAGCAGGGAGTGTTAAGAACCCATAACCAAGAAATGAGATTCAGCCCCAGGCAAAAGAGAAGAATGAAAGAGGGCAGGGATCTCAGATGCCTAGGAAGTGTTGGCTAAGCCCTCAGGCTCTCTGCTACCTCTCCTCATTTCACAGCCTTGGCCAGATATTGGAAGTTAGATTTCCAGCGTGGAGCCCCTTTTTCCAGGTCACGCAACAGCTCTTCCACTGTGGGTGTAACAGATGAATCCCTAGACACTCGAGTCATCGGTTCGTACTGGTATCAGCTTAGAATATTGTCCTGCTTCCAACATCCAGCGTGATAATGGTAATTGTTATTTCACGGTTGGTCTTGTCTCTCCAATGGATTATAAACTCTGTGGGAAGAGGCGGTCTTGCTCTCTCAGTTTCTCCATCATGCACACAAAACCTTCCATAATTTGGGTTCTGCCTACCCTTGAAGATTAAGTCCTAGGTGCAGTCGCTAACTGGACGGATGGCCCAGCTACTTGGCTGATTTGCTGGTTCCCATCCATCTTCCACTGTTTCTACCCGTGCGCCCTTGGCACTGTTGCTCCTTCTGAGCAGAGTACTCAAACCTCTACATATTCCAAGAGTTCGCCTGCCTGCCAATGCAACTCTTTCTCTGCCATTCACTAGCTCTGTGGCCACGGGCCAGCCATCTTGACCTCTCCGAGCCTCAGGTTCCTCGTCTACAACAAAGGGACCATACGATGTATACAGAGAATTAAAAATAAAGGCCTGGCATTGGATATATTTAAAGAGCAGATATAGATGCTTCGTAAATGGCTATTATAATCTCTTGTTCTTTATGGTCTGACTTAAATGTCTTTTGTTCTGAGAAGATTTCCAAAATCCCCCTTGTCAGAATTGAACTCTTCCTCCCCACCTCCTATTGAAGTTTGGGGCTTTTTTAGAGCCTTTGAGATTTGGTTTATTTCTTATAGTAGTTAACCAGTTCTGACTAATACATGGCAGTCACGTATTTTGCAAATTGTACAATTCGGTTGTTTATTGTACAATCACATGACCGTGTAACCATCAACACTGTTCCATTCTGGAACATTTTTATCACCTCAAAGAATAGGAGGGTTTCAATTTTTCCACATCTTCACGGACATTTGTTAATACCTGTCTTTTTTGTTCTAGCTGTTCTAGTGGGTGTGAAGTGGTATCTCATTGTGGTTTTCGTTTGCATTTCCCTAATGACTAATCGTGTTGAACACCTTTTCATGTGCTTTGTTGAAGTTTGCTTATAATTTTGTGACGGCAGTTGCTACAGCCAGCACTTGGTTACTCTTCACATTTCCTATAACCCTTTGCTTAAAGCTTAGTAAATTGCGGGGCTCAAAATGTGTTTATTGAATGAGTTATTTATTGCAGATATCACCCACTAGGTATCCTGATGTGAACTGACTTTAAGAGAAGAGAGAGAACAAAGAAAGTATGGAGAAAAGAATAGAACAAAATATCAAAGAGTATGATGCCTATTATTCTGAGAGTATAAAATTATATGTTGAATAATGCTTTACAGCTATTAAAGATATCTTGGTATTTCTACCAGCTTATCTGCTTTCTCTGTACTTTTTTTCTTGATTACTTGGGTGGATTCAATAAGGAGATATTATATACAAATTAAGACTTTTTAGTTTTAAATGAGAAAAAAAAGAATTAAACTGGAAAACGTAATTTTCAACCGATGATTGTAATTGGAGCACAAGAGCTTTACTCCTTCATCCTCCTTCAAAGGAATTTTAAAAACAAGAGCAAACCTGTAACTCAACTGAAGTGCTACCACATTCTAGAAAATCTAAAAAAAAAATTTGTTAGATACTTCCTTTAAATAAAATGAGACTCATTTGAAAGAAAAAGAAAGGCAACCTCCAATTCATGAAATGAAAAAGCAAGACCCAAGGAGTGAGAAAAAGGAGTTTGCACTAGAGTCTCGCTGTCACCCATGCTGGAGAGCCTGGAGCTACCGTAGGCAGAGAGGAGCAAACTGATCCCTACAGAACCTCCCAGAAGTGTACCAACAGCAATACTCAGAGTCAGAGCCCACTGCAGTGCTCAGAACCACCTGCTAAGGGGGACTGTTGGACAAAGGGCCCAGCCCAGCTAACAGTGAACTACCTTAGAGCTGGAAAACTCAGCCACTCTCCAGGGTTACCTCACTCCCTTAGAGATCTGTTGTTCAAGTTTCATGTCTACCTCCTCAGGTTACTGATCTGATGTGAACTAGTCCCTTCTTCCAGCTTGTGCATGGTGTTTTAGTTAGGCTTTGTTGGTTATAAGAAATAGAGACTTAATTATACCAGCTTGAGTCAGAGGGACCAGGGAGAATTATTGCAAAACTCTCTAAAACATCATGGGAAGCAGATCCCTTCAGGAAATTCAAGAACAAGAACCCTACAGTGACCAGACCTCCTGGACATCATTGTAAAGATGAGACTCCACATAGCTTCCACCTCTCTGTCCCACTATAAAGAATTGTAATGCCTCCTAAGCCTCCTCATCACAGAGGAAAAAAAACATTTCTTTGGGGTTTTTTTTTGTATTTGTATGTGATGATGGATGTTAGATAAAGGTATTAATGATGATTATTTCACAGTGGATGTAAGTCAACTTATTATGCTGTTCTCCTTAACCTTATACAGTGCTATATGTCAATTATATCTCAATAAAACTGGAAAAAAAGAAATATAATACCAGTGAATGAGAAAGATATTAGTATTGATATATCAGACGATCTCTAATTTATATATACATCAGTTGCAAGTTTAAATATTTTATCAGTAGTAAATTTTACTTTGCAACACACCATACAATAGTTCACAGTGCCTGAGAGCCACTGTACTTGACAAAAAAGAAATGCATACATTTTGCAAGGTAGAAAAATGTATAGGCCACATTCTGATGCCAGTGCAATAAAACTGGAAATACATAAAAAGGAGATTTTTTAAATCTCCAGAAAAATGTAAAATACTCTTCTTGGGTAAAGAATTCAAATAAATGGGAAATTCAAGTAAATGGGAAAATTCAAATAAATGGGAAAAGATAGATTATACCACTAATAGGGTTGGAACAAACTGCTAACAATTTGTAAAATAGCAAAATTAAATTCCTACCTTGAGCAATATATAAAAATAAACTCCATATAGATGACATATTTATTTATATTTTTTGCCTCAATTTCTTCATCTATATTTTTATTATTTCATTTTTTTATTTGCGTATAGTTGACTTAAGATGGCATATGTAAACGTGAAAAGTAAAGCCATTTTAATTTTTTTTAGTACAAGAGAAAACATAGATTTAAAATTTTGTATGACCTTGAAATAGACAAGGCTTAGCTAAGCAGAAATCATAAATGAAAAGATTGCTAGTTTTGAATACATAAAACAATTGTATATCAGGAAAGCATCATAAACAAATTGAAAAGTAAATGACACACTGAGAAAATATTTACCGTATAGTTGATAGATAAATGATTAGGACATTAATATGTAAAGAGTTCTATAAACCAATAAGAAAAGATACAAATTCAATGGAAAGCTGATCAAAGATATGATAAAATAGTTCACAAAGAGGAAATATAAGCTATTAATAAAATAAATTAAGAAGTTCAGGGGCGCCTGGGTGGCACAGCGGTTAAGCATCTGCCTTTGGCTCAGGGTGTGATCCCGGCGTTATGGGATCGAGCCCCACATCAGGCTTCCTCTGCTATGAGCCTGCTTCTTCCTCTTCCACTCCCCCTGCTTGTGTTCCCTCTCTCGCTGGCTGTCTCTATCTCTGTCGAATAAATAAATAAAATCTTTAAAAAAAAAAAAAGAAGTTCAATGTTACTAGTGTTTAAAGAAAATAAAAATGATGCCATTTTCTCTGTGTATAACTGGCAGATTTTCAATAATTACTATCTCTAAGGTTGAGGAAAGTTTAGGGAAACAGGCAATCTCATATATTGCTGATAGAGTAATTTATTAATATATATCAAAAGCATTAGAAGTTTGCATGCCCTTTGCCCTAATCACTACTAGCCTTCTGGAAATTAATCATAAAGAGGTATTCAGAGACATACGCTAGTACATACCATGCTAGAGCGTTTTTAATGATATGGGGAAATGTTTATGCCACATTATACTGTAAAAGAAGATATCAAATTGTACATAAAACATGATCGTAAAAAGGTTAAAATGTAAACACATGTTCTTTAAAAAATATTAAAATGTTAATAATGGTGGTTTCTGTGGTGGAATTTGGGGTAACTGTTTTTTAAAAAACGTTTTCTCAAAAAAATTTTTTTCCTCCATTTTTCAAAGAGCCTATTTTACTTTTATAGTTACAGAAAAAGGCTGTTGAAAAAAGAGTCTACTCCTTTAGAAGAGTCAATTAGGGAAGTATAGCTACTGAGATTGGAAGCAACCTTGAAGATTTTTAATTCAAACCCCTTTCTGCTCACTGCTAGCCCATCAGCACTTCAACTCATAATATAAAGAATATATTTTCAGGTTGCTCTTACTTCTTTAACTATTTATGTATATTTGTTTATATAGCATTTTCACAGGAGAGTTGTACAAATAATTCAAGGTTCAGAACATAAGACCTATGTGAACAGATAAAGATGCTGGGGTTGGAAGGATAAGAGGAAGGAGAGGTTATTTTAAGTTTTTGCTCTCTTGCAGCACATAGTCTGGCTATGCTTCTTCTAGGTTGTCTCAGAGCCTGCGAGGTACCATGGCTTCTGTGGCAGGTACGAGAATGCACCTGCGGACTTTCAACCAGAGAGAACACGACCAACTACCGGGCCCCAATGCCGTGTTTGTGCGGAGGCCAAGCTTCCCAGGGGCGGCTCCAAGCCAGTGACCAAGTGCATTAGGGATATTCCAGCAGACCCATTCCTGGGAAACGCGCGGGACTCGTTAGACCCCAGATCTTGCCCCCAGGACTCTGTGCTCTTTGCTGAACCAGTGAGGCCGACTCCACCGCAGCAGAGGGCACCTCCCCCAACCTTCTGTCTCTCCCTCCCTCACGACTGCTCTTACTTGCTCTGCCAGGCTTCTCTGGGTTTCTCCCCATTTTATTCTCATTCAAGTATTTTTCCCTAACAAAATCCTTGCATATTTAATCCCATCTCAGAGGACCTGAGCAAACAGAGCTTCCCAGCAGTTTTGAAATCCTAAACCTTGCTGCCTCCTCCTCCCCCACTCCTCACAGTCAGCCGCCATCATCGTCACCAACGCAGGTCAGTGAGGCAAAAGGGAAAGAGAAGGAATGGGATTAACGGGACAGACAGCCTGTTGCAGTTTCAGGCGCTGTGAGGTAATAGACACAGATTTAGTTCCATTTCATCTATTCAGATGCAACTTCCATTTCCATTCCTGTGCATTTCTCATCCCAACTTCTTGGAGTCTGGCTAAATTTCTGCTGAACCCACATTCACCAATGAGACCAGTGCTGTCCAATAGAAATATAATGTGAACCACATATGTAATTTAAAATTTTCTAATAGCTGCATTGGAAAATAAAAAGAAACAGGTGAAATTACTTTTTTTTTTTAAAGATTTTATTTATTTATTCGACAGAGATAGAGACAGCCAGCGAGAGAGGGAACACAAGCAGGGGGAGTGGAAGAGGAAGAAGCAGGCTCATAGCAGAGGAGCCTGATGTGGGCCTCGATCCCATAACGCCGGGATCACGCCCTGAGCCGAAGGCAGACGCTCAACCGCTGTGCCACCCAGGCGCCCCAGGTGAAATTACTTTTAATAATAAAATTTAAGTCATTGTATCAAAAGATTATTTCAGCATGTAATCAATATAAAAATCATTAATGATATATTTTACTTTTTCTTATATCTTTGAAATCCACCATGTATTTTATATTTATATATATATGGGTTATATTTATCTAAATACATATTTACATATACTTATATATGTATATATATGTAAATATATATATTTATTTATAGCACATCTCCATTCAGACTAACTACATTTCAAGTAGTCAGTAGTGCCACATGACTAGAGGCTGTATTGGGTGGTACAGAACCAGACTATTAAGTACCTTTAACATAAGAGTGAGTTTTTTCCTATGTTTGGCTTAGAAGAACAACTGGGACTGGAATGGGCATTCAGTAGATGCTTCATAAATACTTGGTTGGTTATTGTTAAATGAATATAAAGAAATAGTTGGTTATTGTTCTATGAATGACATAGAATGTATGTGATATAAGGGTGTCTTACCCACATGGCTCTAAGGGCTAGGGAGTAACTTGGATGATGGCCACAGGCTAGGTGGGGACTGGGGTGTATGGGGGAGCCTCTCAGCTCCAGGTGGTTATTGATGTCTGTGGAGGTGAGTCCTTTGTGATTTATTAGGAGAGACAGAAATCTCAATTTCCACGTGAAATCTTCCAGCTTTTAATGTGAACAATCAATTCAATTTTTTTTAAATTATTTGACAGAGAGAGAGAGCAAGCGAGCACAAGCAGGGGGAGCGGCAGAAGAAGAGGGAGAGTGAGAAGCAGGCTCCTGCTGAGCAGGGAACCCGAGGTGGGGCTTGATCCAGGGACTCAGGGATCATGACCGGAGCTGAGGGCAAACCCTTAATGGACGGAGTCACCCAGGGGCCCCATCAATTCAAATTTAAAATGGGTATGGGTCAGTGTTTGCTTGTGGAACACACATGTTTGTGACTCGTACTCTCCACTATATGTAATCCTTTGAAGACAGAGAAAATAGAGTCACAAGTTAATTAGCATTAGCAAGAGAATTAAACAAAAAAATTATAAAAGCTGCCATGTTGCTTTCTGTGGGGGTAGGGGAGGTGTCACATGTTCTTCAAAGCTTGGGTTAGCCTATTTCAAAAATGTTAAAATCCTGTGATTTCAGATCATGATTTCTTTTTCTATACATATACATATAGATAGATACAGATTTAACATTTTCCTGTAGAAAGAGAGTGAGATGGGACACAACACCTCTAAGTGCTTGATATCACTACTGCTGACTGAACCCACAGGGCAGAAAATGCTTATTTAAATGAGACAATGTCAAAATCCTTCCCACTCTCAACTACCAAAGAGCTTCACCCTGTTGGTGGTAGAGAGATCCTGTCAGGCAGTCACCCTGGGATGCCCTGTCACTGCACCACACCACAGCTGTAACCCACACTCCCCAGAATTTGCCTGACATTCAGAGTGGCCACCATGCTGAGGACCCATCTCTCCACAGTGTCACCTCCAGTGAGGGCTGAGGAAGGAGTGTGTAGTAGGAAGGCCCTCCCTCCATAGTAACCAGTAGGCTGTGATATGTATCAGGTCTGCTAACCAGTGCCGTAAACATTCTGGAATGCAATCCTGTGCATCATCCAGGTTGATTGCCACATTCCTGTGGGTGGGAGATTCGGCCCTGATTTCGTAGATCCGGACTCCAAGTGCGCGGACCTGCCGTTTCTACTGGAGGCAATGCCTCTGACGACAGACAAAACACAGTGGCAAACTTCTGTGAGAAGGGTGGGAACCAGCACTCCCTTCACCACTGGTGCTGACCTGCTGTCACTTCCCTTCCGGGTCTTGTGCAGAAGAGGTCGTTAAGCTAGTGAAGAGAATAATTCAGGATTTAAACCCAGAATTTTCTGATTCCAGGGCTAGGCTGCATCCATGAAGTTCAATGGTTCCTGGTCCTCAAATCTTTCCCTCGTTGCTCTCTGCTGTGCCACCTTGTTTCCCCATACCCTTCAAGCTCTTTTCGATCCAACTGGACTTTGCCATTGGATACAGAGGTGGGGCAGTAATGATCGCAACAGGTCATATGTGTCAAGGCTCTTGGTCCAGCACTGTGTGTTTGACCTGAATCATTTCCGCTGGATCCTCATGGCATCTGCGTGAGGGAGATGCTTCTATTATACCCACTGAACAGACATAGAAGGACTCAGAAGCTCATGGACTTTAGGTCACTTACTCAGACTTGCAAAGCTAAAAAATGGTGATCCAGATTTGAAACTGGGTTTATTTTTTACATTTATTCATGAGCCCATATCTTTCCAAAAGGATTTGAGGTTGTTATTATCAGCAGTGATAAATCACAGAACATACTTTTATAAGAAGCAATGATTCTAGTGGAAAGTGAGGGTGGGAAGGGAGATTCAGGGTAGGCTCAACTAAACCGTTGTATATAGAGGTTGACACATCTGGACTAGTCTGTGTCAAAGACTAATTTAATTTAGGTTGTTAACTAAATAAAGGTAATGTTTTACTGGGCTGTCCGTGCTTGGAGACATCAATCATTCCTCTCTTTCCTACGCCTGTCTCAATCAGTTAGAACTTAATCTCCTCAAATTTGTCTCTTCTCTGCCCTCATTGCTGCTCCTCCAGTTCAGGTCCTCATCATCTCTTGTTGAATATTTCCCAATGCTTCCTCCCTCTGTCCCTTTTTTTCTCCACTGTCACCATAATCTGGTTGCTTTTACTTCCTAAATAAGTCTTTCTTTCCATTTCTTCTCTGTTTTCTCCAGCTTAGACCCTACTATCTCTTGCCTGGATATCATGGTCATCTAACCTGTCTCCCCAGCCCCCTGCCTTGCCCCACTCAAATCCATCCTCCACACACCATTTGGAAAATATCTATTCTCTGCTTTAAATTACGTATTGCTCTTTTGTGCACCAAAGGGCACTATCAAAGAAGTGAAAAGCAACTCATGGAGTGGGAGAAAAATCTTTGCAAATCATATGTCTGATAAGTAATGAACAGCCGGAATATATAAAGAACTTCTGTAATCCTACAACAACAAAGCAAACAACTCAGTTAAAAAAATAAGCAAATAGGAAAATAGATAATTTCTCCAGAGAAGATATGCAGATAGTCCATAAGGCCATGAAAAAAGGCTCAAATCACCAATCCTTAGGGAAATGGAAATCAAAACCACAATGAGATATTACTTCATACCCATTAGCATGGCTACAATGAGACAAAAAAACAAAATAAATGTTGGAGAGGATATGGAGAAACTGGAATCCTTGTACATCGCTGGTGGGAATGGAACAGGGAATGGCTGCTGGAAAAAGAGTTGGATGGTTCCTCAAAAAGTAAAACATAGAGTTACCATGATAAAATAATTCCACCTCCAGGTGTATAACCCCCAAATTAAAAACAGGGACTCAGGTAGATACTTGTGCACTGATGTTTGTAGCAGCATTATTCATGATAGTCAAAAAGTGGAAACAACCCAGATGTCCATTAACAGATAAGTGCATTAACAAAATGTGGTGTGTGTAATTCAGCCTTCAAAGATGAAATTATGATACATTCTACAAATGGATGAACTTTGAAAACATTATGCTAAGTGAACTGACACAAAAGGACAAAAATTGTATAATTGTATAATTCCACTTATCTGAAGTACCTCGAATAGGCAAATACGTAGAGCTAGAGAGTAGAATAGTGGTTGAAAGTAGACTGGGAAGGGGGCAGGGGGAAAATGGTAATTCTCTATTAAACATTAATGCCATGTTTAATGTTTTTTTTTTTTTTTTTTTTNAAGAGCATTTTTGTTTGAGATGATGAAAAGTTCTGGAACAAATAGTGGTGATATACAACAGTGTGAATATACTTAATGTCACTGCATTGTGCATTTAAAAATGGCTAAAATGGTAAATTTTACTATATTTTACCATGATAAAAAAAAATATTTTCTGTCAACAGGATAAAGCCCAAGCCCCCTAGCATGGCCAAAAGACCTTTTATGACCTCACCTCTGCCAATACCACAGGTTCATCTCCCAGAATTCTCCCTGCCTATGATAAGACATTTGAACGATTCTCCTTTCACCATGGGGTTCCATGCCCCCTCCTTCATTCAAATCTCAACTCAGACTTCTATCACCAGGAAATGCCTCCCTTCCCTTGACTCCTCATACTTCACTCAACACCCCTCATTCCCACTTTCCATCTTGCTGAAACACACAAACTTCTACTGGTCCCTCTGCATGGAATGCCGTTGGAGTCCTTCTGTGAAGCCCTCCTGCCCTTTCTTAGGCAGGGTAGCTTCTCCCAGCACCACATTCCTGAATCTCTCAGTGCTCTCCTTCCTTTGTGCAGCAATTATCAGTTCACACATCTGCCTCTCTCGCTAGCTTGGGAGCTTCTCCAAGGAGGACGCCACAGTGCCTCAACACACAGCAGTATAATGGGGTAAAAGGCCCACTCAGAAGCCCTTGCTGGATGACTGAATGTCTATGAATGGCCATATCTCAAGCTTTTTCAATTTGGACATGAGAAGAAAAGGTCCTTGTTCTCTAGGGAAATAGAGGAAGAACTTAAATGCATTTTTCCCATCAAACCTGAGATGGTCTTATTGGCAAGCTATGAGAAAGTAGACTCTAAAAGACATTCATGTTTTGTTTAATTTCATTTTTGGTGGGCTGGTTCTCTTTTAGTTCTAAGGATATACCGTGAAGACCAGAAGTCGACGTGACTTCTAGCTTTAAGAAGAAGAAAAATACTAGGGGAAAAAAATATACATTTTGAAAAACTTCCAGGAAATGTGGTTCCCTAAAGAGGGATATTTTGCTCAAGCCCTGTAACATACCCTCACCTTAAATGCCATGTCTTCATATTTTTATTCTGACTTGTATTAGCCAGCCTCCGCCTTCCTAACATAAATCATTACATTATCCCTCACTACCGTTTTCAGTTGTCCCTTCCAAAATCAAATGTTTAATGGCAGCCAAAGTCCTTCTTAAATATAAACTTTCATGAAAGTCTAATATAGAAAGAACAATAAAGCTTTTGAATACCTATTACACACACACTGCCTTCTGATACTACTTATGACACCTGCGTTGGTTTGCTTGGGCTGCCGTTACATGTACCATCAACAGAGTGGCTTTAAACAACAAAAATGTATCATCTCACAGTTTTAGAGGCTAGAAGCCCAAGGCTAAAATGTTAGCAGGGTTGATTCCTTTTGGGGACTTACAGAAAGAATCTGCTCCGTGCCTCTAGCATCTGGTGGCTTGGGGGCACCCTGTGTTATCCTGGTGTCTAGAAACATCACCCTGATCTCTGCCTTCAGCCTCACACAGTGTTCTCCCTGAGTGTGTGTGTCTGTATCCAAGTTTCTCCTTTTTATAAGGAAACCAGTCACCTTGGATCAGGGGACCTCCATCGTCCAGGATGACCTAATCTTAACGAATGATGTCTGCAGGGACCCTATTTCCAAATTAGGTCACAGTCTAGGAGTTAGGACTTCATGGACATGAATTTTGAGGGGCCCTAATCAACCCACAGCACCACCTCATTTAATCTCCCCAGCAACCGACTGAGAAATTTATTGTCATCCCCATTTCACAGAGAATGAAATTGAGGCTCAGTGAGATTGAGGAATTAACTCAAAGTAGAACGACCAGTGAGTTGCAAACCTGGGATTTGACACGTGGTCTTTCTGATTACAAATCGCCGTTTCTCCTCACTATATAAGCAAAATGCCATTGTTTACAGCCTCTGCCTGATTTCTTCCGGGCTTAGTAAATACCTGTCAGCGCAGTGAGCCTGAGCTTCTTCATTCTTCACTATTATATAATGATTTAATGCCATTGTTTACAGCCTCTGCCTGATTTCTTCTGGGCTTAGTAAATACCTGTCAGCGCAGTGAGCCTGAGCTTCTTCATTCTTCACTATTATATAATGATTTAGTTCCATTTCAAAATACTTAGTGAGAGCCTGCTACTGTAAGTATTTCAGACACGGGGGTTCAAAGACAACTTGAAACACAGGCCAGGTTTCAAGGCACTTAAAATTTAACAGAAGAGACAGATATATAAACAAGTCACTATTTCATAAGGCAAACTCAAGTGTTAGGTAGAGATTCAGACAACTCTGCTGTGGAGGGATTAATACTAATCAATAGCATTCAGCCAATAATTTTCATATCCTTGCACGGACGACAGGGGACTGAGGGAAGCACATTTAACCCACACATTTCCTTTGTTCTAGCACGCTCTCCCCTCCTTCGCAGGACTGTTGCACAATAGCTATCCAACAAGGAACTCATTTCTCTAGCAGAATAGCTTTAGCGGAGCCTGGTCTCAGCACGATGTTCCTTTCTCTCCTTTGAGGTCATTCAATCTCTCTCAGTGTAGAGGATCTGGTGCTCGAGACATTTAATCTTAGCATGCAGCAGCTTCCCTTCTTTGAGTCCGACGATGAAGTTTCTGCAAGAAAACAAGAGGGCCTTTTCTTCCTCACCCAGGCTCATCCTGAATGTCACAAATTGGCCCTTCTCTGGGGGAAAGTACACAGGTTGAATGGAGCCAATCTTTTCTTTGCTCTAGCTACCAGAATCAGTCTGATGGATGAAACAGTTCCAAAGAAGGCGCTTCTTCAAAGCAATGTCACAGTTCCTTGCCTTTGAAGTCATCCACATAAACCAGTTACTATAGAACAGATACAAGTGCATGGCCCTGTCGAAATGCAGACACACACACACTACGATATGTTACAGACGCTCAAAGAGCAATGATGGAATACTTTGGGCTTTAAAAAACAATCTTCTTGTGGACATGAGAATACCTGTTTTACAATTTTTCACAGGATCAGATCATTTAAGATTCTGAAACTTCCAGACAGAGCACGCACGAGAATCAGAGCAAGGGGGGGGGGGCTCTTCGTTCCTAAAAGGGGTGCTATCATACTTTGCACTCTGGGTTTAACTAGATGTGGCAGAAAAAGGCCACAGGTTTTGAGGTTTTGACCTCAAAAATAGACCCGCAAATATTTTCAATTCTCTAAATCCTCCTTGATGTTATATTTACAAATAGTTTATTCACACATCCATCCAACAAATATTTATTGAACGACTATTATGGGTCAAGCACTGGGTGTATAGAGAAGGTTTGGAGGAACTCAGACTCAGGATTATGGTAATGCCAGCGTCAATGCTAACCACAAACAGATAAAAATTCCAGCTGATGGGGTGCCTGGATGGTTTATTCGGTTGAGCATCTGCCTTCTGCTCTGGTCATGATCTTGAAGTCCTGGGATCGAGCCCCGCGTCAGGATCCCTGCTCAGCAGAGAGTCTGCTCCTCCCTCTGCCCCTCCCCCTTCTCATTCTCTCTCTCTTTGTCAAATAAATAAATAAATAAATAAAATCTTTTTTTAAAAAAATGCCAGCTGTTGCATGCTAAGGACTATCCTTCATTGTGTCTGTGTCTGGGGTGGATGGGCTTACCATTCTGTTATAGGTTGATGCAGGACCAGAGTGAATGGCTCGCTCAGGTCTTCATGAATAAGAGTGGTAGATATAAAATACTCAGACATAGCTCTGTGTTGGAGATAAGCTATGTCAATAAGGGAGAAAACTAAGAAAGTAATGAGTTAAGAAAAAAAAAGTCTTTCTTCCAACAGAAAAATCACCAGTGCTAATATGTATAGTTTTGGAGTAAGCAGACACTAAGTATAATACAACATTCTCTTCATTTGATTATATGGCTAACACAGTATTAGTTAGAATGTTTTTGGTTATGAGAATAGACAATCCAGGGGCGCCTGGGTGGCACAGCGGTTAAGTGTCTGCCTTCGGCTCAGGGCGTGATCCCGGTGTTCTGGGATCGAGCCCCACATCAGGCTCCTCCACTAGGAGCCTGCTTCTTCCTCTCCCACTCCCCCTGCTTGTGTTCCCTCTGTCACTGGCTGTCTCTATGTCTGTCGAATAAATAAATAAAATCTTAAAAAAAAAAAAAAAAGACTAGACAATCCACCCAAAGTGGCTTAGATAATAAGGATATTTATTATCTTACACAGCAATGAAATCTGGAGGTCAGGTGATATCTGAGGTTTCGTTGCTGTTGTTGTTTTATATGTGAGTCTTTAATTCAGCAGCTAACAAGTTCATCAGGAAAACCAGATTCTTTCCATATTTTATTACCTCATCCTCACTGTGTTGGCTTTTGGCTCCAGACATATTCCCTCATGGTGGCAAGATGGCTATGGCAGTTTTAAGCATCATAGCCTCACAAAACTATATCCAATGCCCTGAGAAGAAAACATCTTTTTTTTTTTTTTTAAGATTTTATTTATTTATTTGATAGAGAGAGACACAGTGAGAGAGGGAACACAAGCAGGGGGAGTGGGAGAGGAAGAAGCAGGTTCCCAGGGGAGGAGCCTGATGGGGGACTTGATCCCAGGGATCCAGGATCACACCCTGAGCCGAAGGCAGACGCTTAACGACTGAGCCACCCAGGCACCCCCTGAGAAGAAAACATCTTCCTTTGCATTCCTTTTGAACAGCAAGGAGAACCTTCCAAAAACTCCCTCTGCAGACTTTCTCTCTGGTCTCATTGGCCAGAATTATGAATCCCATGCTTATTCTTAAACCAATCACTGGCAAAGGAAATGAAATTACTATGATTTACCTAAATGATCAAGATTTTGCCCCTGGGGTCCACCTCCCCAGAAGAAAATGGCTATCTGACTCTTGAACAAAATGGGAGTACCTATAGCAAAGAAGACAGGAAGTAGTTGGTGGTGGGAGGGAATGGATATAAGACAGACAACCAGAGGGCCCAGCGCAGAAGATTTACAAAGCAGAAGTACCTCCAGGCAAGGAGTGATTCCATTAAGGAACCTTCTCTAATGACCCCTGGCCTTGACCTTGCTTCACAGATGAGCTTCTCTTACAGGAATGAGTTTTGCTGATCTTTAGCATAGCTAAGGACGCACTGTGCTGTGTATTCGGCTGGTTCATATTACACCACCTTGACCTGAAGCCAAATTATGCATAAGAGTTCTAAAATGGTTTATGGCTAGCACAGGCTAGCTGATGTCATTTGTCAAATGTGGCACTCTAGAATTATCTTACCAATATAAAACCATAGAAAGATTTTCCACAGAATATTTATAGGAAAATGTGATTTTGTAACAAGAATAAAACACCCTACAGCTTACTTTTTGTGGAATAATGGGGTAACGGACTTGGCCCATTGCAGTAATGGCGAGGAGAGTGAAATTAGTGACCAATGAAGATGTTTCAAGTTGAACTCGGTGACAAAGGAAATATGGGTGGTGCTCCTTGAGTTGTTCCTTCCCTGTAAAACTGAAATTCTGAGCTTCTGGAAATGGAGAAGTTCCCTTTTTATATGCAAGTTATTCAAAGGTAGAAAAGACCATATTAGCATACTTTTTTTTTTTTAATATTCCCAATATACCGAACACAGTGCTTTTCATGCGGTACTGAAAAGCTATCTTGATGAACTGATTGTAGTAAGATTCCTTCAAGAAATTGTCAAAACAAGAAAAGACATCGAAGTATGAGATACCTGGGCAATATTCGTCCTAAATCTTTCTTTGCTGATGCAGAGGCTCTCCCCCAGCTTTGTACGACGGGTTCCCAACTGTGGATGCTCACTGATTCATCTACAGGACTTTCGGCATGACTCGGTCCCACCCACAGAGCTCCTGATTTGCTATAGAGTGAAGCCTGGGTATTGAAACATTTAAAAACTCTCTAGGTGATTCTAATGTGCAGTCAGGGTTGAACACCTACATCAAAATCGCCTGGGTGGTGATTCCTGGACCCATCTTCAGAGTTTCTAATCACTAGGTCCAAGGTGGGGTCCAATACTCTGCATTCCTGAGTTCCCAGGAGATGCTGATGTGGCTGGTGGGGCACACTTCAAGAGCCCTGGCTCTAGGGCACAGTTTAGCAAACCCATAACCCTGTATAGGTCATAGGTCTAATTTGGACTGTTTTTTTATAGCCCATGAGCTAAGAATGGTTTCACATTATAAAAGGGTTGTAAAGAGAATAAAACAAAACAACAAAAACAAAGAATATGGAACAAGGACTGCAAAGCCTAAAGATATCCAATATCTGACCTTTTACAGATAATGTTGGCTCGTGCTCTAGACTCCTGCTCTAGAGTATCATGAAGTCTGGTTTTTTGTTTTTTGTGGTTTTTTTTTTAAGATTTTATTTATTTGACACAGAGAGAGAGCAAGCAGGAGCAGAGGGAGTGGCAAAGGGAGAGGGAGAAAGCTCCCTGCTCAACCTGGAGCCTAATGCGGGGCTCGATCCCAAGATCCTGGGATCTTGACCTGAGCTGAAGGCAGATGCTCAACCGATTGAGCCACCCAGGCACCCCTGAAGTCTGATGTGGAAAAAAAGTAAAAATCTTAGCGAACAAGAGAAAAACTGTGGTGAGAAAAATTGTTCTGGTAGGTAGGGGGGAAACTATAAACACAGCTAAAAGATGATTAATCCCTTACTATGTGCCAAGAGAATGGCCTACTTTCATTTATCCTGACGACTATCCATTATTCTTAACTCTCATTTTATAAAAGATTAGGAAATTGAGGGTTAAGAGACATTAACTTACTAGAATATCAAGCCAATAAATGATAGAACTATGATTCAAAGATTCCTCCCAACCACACAATGTCAGAAAAAGTTTATAATTCTGTTCAGAAGTGGCTGTAACTCCCAGAGTGAGTCTAAAAATACAGTAAATAGTAAAAGTCCTATTTTTTTTTCCCAGTGGTTCAATTCAGTTTGTTGTTGACTGATTGTTTTTCAGGCATTGTGCTATAAAAATACATGAACTATCACCCCTTTTCTCAAGGAACTTACTGTCTAGCAAGAGAAACAGACATGGAGAAAACCTTTACAAAGTCCAACGAGGGCTCAAAGGACAGAGTGGTCAGGCAAGACTTCGCAGAGCAGAGGCCCTTGAAGGATGTTAGCTGTCCAGATGGAAAGGCTCAGGAAAATTTCCTAGCAGAGAAAACAGTATTGATAATCCAATACAGGCAAATCCCAAATGGAAGAATATTACTAGCTGGCGGAGCCTCCCAGGATTCCTGCAGCTCAGAGAGCTCATGGTGGCCTCGGCCTCCAGCTGTACCCATGTGACAGGTAGGCAGCTAACAGAGAGGAGACCCCTGGTGTGCAAGCCCAGGAACAATCAGTGACCACAGCAGTGAGTGTGTGATAGTAAACGTTGGTCCAATTTCAGTAAAATGAGAAGCTTTCATGGTTTTGGGCAGTCATTTCCAAGCAAAGTTATTAAAAGAAGGGCTTATTTCAGTTAATGGTTAGTCTGTTGATGGACGGGGAGAGCTTACTTGAGCATGTGATAATGATACAAGGCTTGGGTTTCATACACCACTTTTGGTCAGAACAATCTGAAACCACCAATTTTGTATATGTCCAATTTGCCGTGCTGAGTTGAGAAGGCAAGCAGGATTCAGTACCATGTCCTGATGTTAGTTTCAAGAGACTAGTATTTGCGCTTCTTATTTGAATTTGTTTTTAAGGGTCGCGGTGCAGATGAAACCATTAGGCAAGAAGTACTTTTCTGATTGACCAGGACTGTGTTCTGAGGCCAGAGATGAGTAAAAAGGAGGCTTGTGCCCAAGGAATTTGTAACCTGGGCAGGGAGGGGAGAAAGGTACATGAACAATTATCTCATTAAGGCAGTAAATGCTGAGGGCAAGTCAGGGCAACACAAGAAGCCAGAAGAGGAGCCCCTAACCCTCCAGGGGTTCAAGGAAGTCTCCCCCAGGAGAAAAGCTTGCTTCTAAAGTCTGATGGGGATCCCTTTGACTATTTCTTGGTGACACTCTACCTTTTAAAATTCATATTACAAGGCACATCTGACCCATCAGATTTGACCTGGCTTTTAGTAATTTAGGTATAGTCTTAGAGAAATTGTATCATCCATCACTGAAGCGCACCTGCCCCTGGGGAAGTAAGTTGAGAACAGATTAAGGACATGAAACATTAGAATGCAGAACCCAGAGGCACACTAGGAAATAACTCATCTAGAAAAAGCTGACTGTTTATAGGGAAGCATTCTAGAATTTTCCATTTAGATCAGGCATTTCATTTTTTATTTCACGTGCTACTTTTTAAAGCTTGGGAGAATAATATATGATCACTGTAGAAAATTTTGGGAAATAAGGGAAAAGTACAAAGAAGAAAAAAAATGTAATCAGCAAAACATAGAATTAACATTTTGGTATATTTGCTTCTAAATTTTTTCTATGCATATACAGATATATCAGTTTCAGGTAACTGAAATTACACTGTGTGTGTATATGCACAGTTTGGTGGGTTTTTTTTTTTGTCATTTAGTATTATTTCATGAATTTCCCCATGATTTCACAATTTCATCTACAATTTTTTCCATTACATGGTTTAATTCGTTTAACCATTCCCTTTCTCTTTAGACATCTAGAATTTCCCCCCAGTTTTTGACCATTATAAACAATGCAATAAAACTAATGTGATACATACAACCTTGCCCGGGGTTGCCTGGGACTTAAAGGTTTTTGGTACTTATTGCCAACATGCTTTCCAGAAAATCTATACCTTTGCCAGTATTAAGTATTATTATTGTAGAAATATGTATTAAAGTAATACATCAGACTGAGTATCTCATTTTAATTTCCACTTATTTTTATTAGTGTTGACCATTTAAGAATGTTTCTAGTGGCTCTTTTTATTTTTTTCTTATTACAATTGTCAGTGCCCTTTGCCAATCTTTCTGTTGAGAAATTACTTTTCTTTCTGATTGTTTGAGTGTTTTGTAAATGAAGGCTATTAAATCTTTACATATTTAAGGAAACTATATTCTTACTTTTTGTTTGCCTTTAGATTTCTTTGTGTGCAGAAGTTTAACTTTAATGTAATGAAATCTACAATTTTTAAATTAATGTTTTTATGCTTAGATTCTGTTTTTAAATGTGGGGAAGATAAATATCCATCTAAATTTTCTTTTAATTTTTAAAAAATCATTTCACTTTCTACATTTATCTCTCAAATTCCTCTAGAATTTAGTTTGGTTTATGGTATGCAGTAAGGACCATGCATCTATCATTGAGAGAAGGTCCCAAATAAAAGCTACATTTTAAGACCAGGAGGTATCTTTCCTTCTCTGTAAATGAAATTCAGGAAGAATCAAATTTCACAAAAAATTCAGAATTAACAGGGCCAAAGGTATAGCATAGTGATCTGAACAGGCCACTTTATTATTATTCAAATGCAAATTGTTTACTAAACAAGCTTTCAAAACCTAAAGCATGTTGGAGAAACTAATGTAAGAGGTCCTTGATATTCATTTATTCAATGAATATTTATTGAGCACCTAGGTGTACCAGGAACTGTTCTTGATTGGGAAGCATCTGGAATTAAAATTGCTGTTGGAGGACACAGCACCAGTGTGAGCTGCACTATGAAATAGAAAAACATTGTCAAGTTAATATGTTTCATATGTTCATGAGAAGCAGCTCTTCTAAAGTATAACTAATTCAGAAACGCCTTATTATAGGACATAGCAATGTTATGAGGGAATACAATGACGGAAGTTTCTGGCAAACTCAAAAAATTACTTAAAAGGCAGAGAGGAAGAGTATTATTTTACAAGGGCTTATTCAAAGATGTTACTATTTTTTAGTATTACTGTCATTAGAAAGTTATACTATGTAGTGCGCTGGCAGTAATATCCCAAATGTAGAAAATATTCTGCAAAACTATCAGATTCCCTTTGGGATTAGCCACCCACACTTCTCAGTAGTCTATGTTCTTTTTTTGGTATCAAATTAGAGCACATTACCTTGACCCACTATGGAACTGTCTTCACTGAATTATGCCTATGGCTTATGCCCTTGGCATTTACTGAGGAATAGCCTTATGGAGTTCATTGCTGCATTTGTCATTGAAATAAGGACACTGTCTAACAAATCACTCATCCCCCTATGACATTTCATCCAAAAGCTTTTCCTCCCTTCCTCCCTTTCTTCCCTCCTCCCATTCTTTTCCTTACCTTCTGAAAGCTGTTAATTTTTTTTAAATTAAAGATTGTATTTATTTATTTGTCAGATTGAGAGAGAGAGAACACACAAACAGGGTGAGAGGCAGGCAGAGGGAGAAGCAGACTCCCTGCTGAGCAGGGAGTCCAAGGCGGGACTTGATCCCAGGACTCTGGGATCATGACCTGAGCCGAAGGCAGACACTTAACCAACTGAGCCACCCAGGTGTCCCAGAAAGCTGTTAATTTATATTAAGTTCTAATGACATTAACTACATAAAGCTATGCCCTTCCCATCTTGACTTCCTACTTCTTTTCATAATTCCTTAGCTCTAATCCATTTTTGCTTGTGTTTTTTTCTTTCCTAATTGTATTTTTTGGTAACAGATCGCTTACTCTGATTTCATTCTTGCCAAATAATATTCTGATAAATGTTTACTTCCTTGGTACCATGATATCCAGAAATGGCAGCAAGGTTTTAGGTTGCAAGCCAGCACAGATCAACGGCAACGGTTGTCCGGAGTGTGCTGTGTTAGGGAAGGGAGCTCTACACTCAATTAGCAATGTCTGCTTTGAGCATGGTATTACAAACTGTTGGCACTTTTACCAGATATTTGACATTTATGTCTTAAGTAGGACACATGAATATTCTAATAACAAAAAAGCATAAACAAGTTGATGAATTACTTTCAGATTTATAAACCAGCGATTTGTAAGCTTCACTAGCCCCAATCCATTCCCTAAAGCACAGCCATATCTATGTAAAATGAAAAAAATTGGGTTTCTAAACTTGGCATAGAAATGGGATTTTTCTAGCACTGGCTTCATGGCTAAGTAAATTGGGTTCCTTCCTAGAAGCAGGGATTTAAGAAATCTGATCCTTAAATCTCTCCCAGTGGCTTTTCAATATACGAAAGTTTACAATTGGAGATTCATTTCTGTAGATTCTAAAATCTAGCTCTTAATGAATCCTTTACGAAAAGACAAATCATCGTATGCAGAGATAATACTTTAGCTCTTATCAGCTAATTAATTGGTTGGCTGCTAGTTAGGAAGGAAATGGGAGAGTTGGGGGGGATAGGTTAGGAGGAGATGAGCACCATAAAAAGGAGGGACAGCTGGGCTAGATTTTGCTTATTTCAGTCTCGCCTAGCTTAGTCCAACAGCTCACTTGAGATAAGCATTGAGTATGCTTACAGATGCATTTTTTTAAAGTGAGCCCAGTGTGGTACTTGAACTCGTGACCCTGAGATCAAGCGTTACATGCTCCACCAACTGAGCCAGCCAAGCGTCCCCATAGATGCATTATTATTGGCCTAAATAATGAAGTGCATGGTAATTCTCTAACAAGGAGCTGAAATAAACATACAGGCAATCATTAATGATATAAATAACAAGTTATCATATGCAGATGGAGAATTCTTAAATTTTCAGTAAATAATTTTTCATTCTACTTCTCTCAAATCCAATAGACATGTGTCTGAGAGAAGCTTATTTTTTTAAAATGGCGTAGTAGAAGAAATGGGCACTACAATTCATTCATTCATTCATTCATTCATTCATTCACTGCATTCAGTGAATAAATTGACAAATGTTTCCTCTGTGCTTACAGGTGTCTAGCACCATGCAATGCCATTCTCTATGCAAAAATAATGGAAGACACAGTTCCTGCCTCTGAGGAGGTCACATCTAGGTTGGGAGATGAGTGATACCTCCATTAAACAACCAGGGAAAAATACCAGGCTGGATAAAATCAAGTGTTAGAATGTTTGGTTCCGATTGCAAACAGTGTAGAAATTCAGAAGCAAGAAAGATCGCACAAGGAGAAAAATCAAAGAGCAGTCACGTTGAAAGAGATTATAAGAAGCTACTCTTCCTGTCTCAAGTGTCAGGAGTAAATTGTGGCTCTTAATACCCTGGGAACGACTGAAATCAAGACTGTGTGATATTCCACACCTGCCCCAGACAATTCCAGCACATCCCACTCTGAGCTCAGCCTACCCACCCAGAGGAGGAAATCAACCACAGACTCCCAAAAGTCCTGAAATCACTCAAAATGGGGGTGCCCGGGTGGCTCAGTCTGTTAAGCGTCTGACTCTTGGTTTCAGCTCAGGTCATGATCTCTGGGTCATGGGATCAAGCCCCGGGTCATGGGATTGAGCCCCGCATGGGGCTCCACGCTCAGCAGTGAGTCTGTTTGGGATTCTCTCTCTCCCTCCCTCGGCACCCCTCCTCCTCTGCCCTGCTTGAGCACTCTCCCTCTCTCTTTCTAAAAATAATTAATTCAAAATTGGAAAAGCAAACCATTCCTATTCTTGGTGTACAAGTTCTTTGTGCCAGACTATGAACTTCATCATTCTGGAGAAAGCATCAAGCATGAGTTATGGGCTTGGGTGTAGCAGGTATAAAGCTCAATCAAGACACAGTTACATTTGGGGTGCCTGGGTGGCTCAGTCATTAAGCATCTGCCTTTGGCTCGGGGCATGATCCTGGAGTCCTGGGATCGAGCCCCACATCAGGCCCCTCCGTTGGGAGCCTGCTTCTTCCTGTCCCACTCCCCCTGCTTGTGTTCCCTCTCTCGCTGGCTGCCTCTCTCTGTTAAATAAATAAAATCTTAAAAAAAAAAAAAAAGACACACATTCAGTTTTATTCAAATTTAGGAAAATACTGATACAATCCCATAATCTAATACTCAGTACATATTCAAATGTACAGTCCAGTTGTTTGGTAGAATGTCCTTCAATTTGAATTTTACCAATTGTTTCCTCATAATTATTCATTCTATGTTTTATAACTCAACTTAATTTCTATTTTATGCCCCCATCAGGCCAGTCCCTTGGGTATGGCAACTGAAGTGGCCATTTCAGCTCCAAGCTTGAAGGGTTTATCATGGGGCATTGCACTTTACCCATGTTTCCTAAGTATCGTTGACATTAAATTTCAAACCTTCTATCTTTGACAATAACCCAAAGAGCCTACGAAAGGTGCTAACAGCACGGGCCCTTTTCAAGTGCACTATGTTGGTTGTATCCTTCCAGATCCCTCACCGTTTCAGGGATGGCCTTGACCCTACTCCCACATGGTGGTGAAAACAATGTAAGTCCGCTGGAAATTTCGCCACTTTCCCTCAGTTCATGGCTGAGTTCCGGAGGTTTCTGAGGTGCTTAAGTTGTCAGGGTAGGAGGAGGTAACTGTTCTCTATGAACTCATCTCTTCATGCAAGTATCAACTGACATGTCAGCACCACGGCTGTCCTTGGGCCTTGGTTCATGAAGGCCACTTTGAAGATTATCCACAAGTCCTTTGTGGACTGCTAGCACTTTCTACTGCTTTCCTATGACATGTGGAAATAGGAAACTCAGTGAGTTTCATAAACCCTGCCTGCCTAGACTTTACTGCCTCCCCAGAGTCCAAAGTGGGCAGAGCCTTTCTCTGTATAAATCATGGACATGTCTCTGCAGTCATCATTTCTCCTCCCCGACTCCCAGCTCCCCAACTCCTCAGTCTGGAAAATCCTTTTCTAATCTGGAGCCAAGGAAGTCTTGCATTTATTCAAGTCTTTTACGCAGACCAGCAGTTCTCACAGTGTGAGCCCAGGACCAGCAGCAACAACATCACCCAGGGACTTGTCAGAATGCAAATTGTCTTTCCTTTTAGTTAGCCCTGTTGACTCAGTGATCTTTGTTTTAATAAGCTTTCCAGGTGATTCTGATGCAGGATAAAGTTTGAAAACCACTAATCCTTACCTTGACTTCATTTTCTTCCCCTAGCACTATCGTTCTCAAATTTTAACACAGATCAGGATTACCTGGAGAGCTTGTTAAAACAGATTGCTGGGTCTTACAAAATTCCTGATTCAGTAGGTCTGGGAGGGGCCTGAGAACTTATATTTCCACCAAGTTCCGAGATGATGCTGATGCCGCTGGTCTGGGGACTACATTTCAAAGAACCATTACCCCAGAGGTCTTAACTCCATAATTATCAATTCTCTTCCTGCTATCACTCCCAATAGGATTTAATTATTATTGCTCATGTAATAAAACATATTTTGTAAAACCTGCTTATATATAGTTATTTTCAGTCCAGGACCATGGATGGCCAATTTGATACGGGCGTATACTAATGTTTTTCAAAGCCAAGGTCTGATGTTAGGCCAATAGTGCTTAAGATTTTTCATTCCCGGTCCCTCTCCAATTCAAAGGCTCCCATACCTATTCTGTCTGTAAGATATCCTGCAAGTTTCAGAAAGGGGGGGGGACCCCACTGTTCATCTTGTAAGCTCTGCTTTTCAAATAGCAGATCAGAGCTCCATTGTCTTCTTCCCAGAACACAGAGATTGAGCAAAATGTGGTTCTTGGGGAATACAGAGGAGTCAGAGAAAAGGGAATGGACAAGAAGTTCAGGGGCAAAGAATTGAGAAAACGCTTTGAGAATCAGTTATTATTTCTTTGAGGTGAAGACTTTTTGTCATGGTTTGGGGCTGTGGGGAGAAGTAATTTAACCCCATGAAATCTTGCAGTAATTTTTGGTTTCGATATCCCCAGACTTGAGAATAGAAAGTGGCCACCCCTCTCCTTCCTGCTTAGTTGTATTTAAATCCACTTCCTTGCCTGAAGCACCATCAGGGTCCCCAAAGCCCTTGATCCCATTTATTTTTTGTTCTTTATCTGGCCTCTTAAAGAAACATAAAGTATTTTTTTTGCTTAATTACCACAGAACAATTACTTTAAGTCTGCAGGGTACAGCCACGTTCTCAGTTAGACAAGGAGCCACTCCAGAGAACATTCATCCTACATTTGCTCTTTTTTTTTTTAATGACATTCTATTTTGTCAGGTGGGCCACGTAGTTCAAGATGAAAGTACCTACCAAAGAATATGCTGAATATTTGTCACCATAAATATTTGGGTGGTTCTCATCGCTTATTAATACTTTCAGGCATTGCTATTATTAGGATAGTCCTGAGGGTTCCCAGAACTTAAATAGGATGATTTCACTTAAGCGGAGTTGCAAAGCCTTAAAGCTGAACAATGTTCCCGTTGCCACCATGGTGATGGGTGCACATTTCCTTCCTTACACTTGTGTTCCAAAAGAATAGGATTGTTTGTGTTCTTCAAATACTTGCTGTGCTTTTCTCGCTCCATCTTTTTACTCTCCCAAACACTCAACACAGCACCTCATACTTCATAGGCACTCAATAACTATTTATTGAGTTGAATTACATGAAAATAAAATAAATCGTAGAGACTTCCAGTTAAAGATTGGAATAAAGGCTTTCCACTCTTCTCTGTGAACCCAATGATAAGAAAACAATAATAACAAACCACAGAGAAGAACATGAAATGAAGAAGGAGTGATGTCAGGGAACGAGTCTATGAGGAATAGCTGTCAAGCACGGTAATATGTGGACCAAACACGGGAACACAGCAAGAATGGGCACATACCTTGACAGACCTTGTGGAGCACATGGATGTCTTCAAGGGAGTTGGCCCAGGTGGAGGGCCAAACCATTATTCACTTTCTTGTTGATACAAGAAAAGGTCTGTAGGTCTGACAGGGGGAAGGTGGGCTTTGGGAGTACCCCAAGCATGGTTTAACATCACAGAGAACCAGGAGAGGAGGGGCCAAAGGGTCATCTGCATGGATCTGCCATCTCTGCTAGAAGCTGTCAGTTTAATGGGATAGTTGAGTGAACATACATGGTAACCAGCTCAGCTGCTGCTTATAGATAAAGAAGATAACCAAGAAAAATAATCACTCAATCGCCATTAAAAAAAAAAAATCATAGCATGTAAGAGATAACGTGGACTTTCTGCTCAACCCAAAGGTAGCTCCGGAGAATTAGAATTTGAGAACATGCAGTGTAGACATGAATGCCGGAAGTGTGAGAAAATCCAAAGCCCAAGCTACCTTGTCTCTATTCAGGTCTTGAACCCTTCTCACACAACCGTGTGTGAGTAATCCGTCTAGAATTGGTCCCATTCAAAGTCGAGTAGTCGTCAGAAAGCAGCCACAAAGAAAAAGGTACATGAGAAGCAAAAATCAGATAAAAAACAATTCAGCAGATAAAGAGTATGCCACAGAGGATGTTTCCTCTTGATATCAAGTAAATTAAAGAAAATGTGGTCTCTAGAAATACAAAATTAAAAGGAAGATAAAAGTGTTCAAATATAAGGTGAAAGGAAATGAAGAGTGAGCAGTCAAAGCTTTGGAAAGAGTGAAAGTGAAGTAAAACCATTCTAGATACAGAAGCAACAAGAGAAGCAGCAGGAGTTAATAATAAGGGAAAGGAAGACGGGAGAGAGCCAGACGGAAAATAAAAATGTAAAAGAACATATTTAAAGAGACTCTGAGACAAAACAGAACACACAGAAGACCATGAAGACTACTTCTTGTTCTATGAGAAGAAAAGAACAAATTAAAGAGAGAAGAGAAAAGTGCTAAATGCATAATAGGAAAGGCTTTGGGGGACTGCGAAGCCTTGGATCTCCTTACCTCACCTTCTTCAGGTCTCTGCTCAAATTATACCACATCGGTGAGGTTTTCCCTGGTGGCCACTTTTAACATATCCACCTCAGGTCTATTTTTCTTCCCTACTTTATTTATTTATTTATTTTTCTACTGTAATATTTGAAATGAAAATAACCCGGAATGGGATTAACAGAAGCTGGTCACCAGAAAGTCAAGCCGCGACCGAAGGTTGGAATTTTCAGCCCGCCCCCCATTCTCCAAGGAGGGGAGAGGGGCTGGAAATGGAGTTAATGACTGTCATGCCTATGTGATGAAGCTCCCCTAAAAATCCCGAAAGTATGGGAACTAAAGCACTTCCAGGTTGGTAAAGATGTGGAGGTGCTGGGAGAGGGGCATCTGCAGAGAGCATGGAAGCCCCTTGTGCTTCCCGCAGACCGTCCCCCCTCCCCCCCATCTCCTCTCTCTGGACGTTCATCTGTATCCTTTATCATGTCCATTTATAATGAAGCGGTGAGCGAAGTCGTAAACAGTAAGTAAACTGTTTTTCCTGAGTTCTGTGAGCCGCTCTAGCAAACTAATTGAACCCAAGGAGAGAGGGTGTGGAAACCTCTGATTTATGGCCAATCAGAAGCTCAGGTGACAGTCTGGACTTGGGACTGGCATCTGAAGGGTGGCCCTGGTCCCCGTGGAACTGAGCCCTTAAGCCACGGGATCTGACACTACCTCCAGGTAAACAGCGTGGGAACGGAGTTAAGTCGTAGGACCCCAGGTGGAGACACAGAATCGCTTGCTTTGGGGACCCCTCCCCCCACATCTGGTGTCAGAAGCGTTGTGAGTGTGGCAGTGGTGTCAGAGGGAAGGAGACACGGGGAGAAGTGGGTGTGCTCACATGTATTGTGAGGTTGACAACACGTATAGAAAGAATGAAAATGTGAAGACAGCAATGTGTTTGTTGGAGGGGAGAAGTTGGAGTACACTGTTGTAAGGGTCTGAACATACACGGGAAACATTATAAAGTTATTTGAAGGGAGACTGATCAGATGGAGGGATCTATCACAAACTGCGGAGCAACTACAAAAGAAAAAGAGGTGTTTCTAACACACAATAGTGGATAAAACAGAATACTACCAATTTTTTTTTTAAAGCAGGTAAAGAAGGAAAAAGGAGCAAAGGACAATGGAACAAAAAGAAAACAAATAGCAAAAGGGTAGATTTAAAACTAATCCTATTACATTAGTATAAATGACACAAAAGGTTTCTATAAAAAATGCACCTTTTACATAAAGACACAAAGAGGTTACAAGTGAAAAGATAAACAACACTGAGCTGAAGTATGCTGACGTAGCTATATTAATATCAGAAAAAGAGATTTCACAGCAAGGAATGTAACCAGGAGTGCCTAATGCCTTTCAATTTGTTGTGTATGCTTTGGTTAATTTCTGGAATTTGAAAGGATTTGTTTTTTTTTAACAATTTTTTTTTCGGTTTTAGCATTGCTTTTTGGGGGTAGTATTTGCTGAGTTCCTCACTCAACCTTTCTGGAAGTCCCATTCCTTCCCTGGAGTGTTATAGGAATGATTGCTGAATTTATTAAATGCCTTTTTTTAGCATCTTTGATATGAGCACGTTTTGCCCTTGCTGCTCTAAGGAATTGCTTTGGTAGACTTCCTAATGTACAGCCACCTTTGCATTCCTTGAGTAAATCTTAATTATTCATGTTGTGATATTTTATTACACTGCTAGGTACTATTGGCCTTTTTGAAAAGAAAATTTTGCATTTATGTATGTAAGGGAGATTATAGTTATCTGTTTCTATACCTTCTTCACAAAGTTTTGGTATTAAAGTTGTTCAGGTTTTGTAAAATCAATCAGAAGCTTCTATATTTTTTTCCTATGGCCTAGAATCATTTAAATAACATAGGAATGAGCTGTTCTTTAAAGCTTAGATAGATTTCAGCTATGAAACCAGGAGGAAACATTTTTAGTGAAAGATATTTTTGACCTTTCTAGTGTCTTCTATGATAATTAGTCTATTCAAAGTTTTTTGTCTTCTTCTTGGGTTAATTTTGGTCATTTAAATTTTATTGAGAAATTACCTGTCTCCTCTAGATTTGCAGATTTGCGGCAATAGAGTTGTGTGTAATTTCATTTTATAATTTAAAAAATCTCCTATATTGTAGTTTGTCTCTTTTCTCATTCCTAATCTTCTCTATTTTTACTTTCTCTCTTATTTCCTTAAGCAAGTTTGCAACAGGTTATATCATATTATTGATTCTTTTGAAATACCAGCATTTGGATTCATTTATCGTTCTAATTAAATTTGTTTCTCATTTGGTTAGGTTCAATTTTTATCTCTATTAACTTCTCTCTTCCTAAATGGCAAAAAAAAAAAAGTTTTCCTATTCTTTTTCTATTTCTTAGGTAGATATCATATTTCTTCACTTTTCATCTGTCTTATTTATTTCTTATTTATTTATTTTTTCCTGAACGAGAGCATGCACATGCGTGAGTGGAGGTGGGAGGGGTGCAGGGGAGGGGAGAGGGATAGGGAGAGAGAGAATCTTAAGCAGGCTCCACACTCAGTGTGGAGCCCAATGCAGGGCTTGATTTCACCCCTGAGATCATGACCTGAGCTGAAATCAAGAATCAGACGCTTAACTGACTGAGCCACCCAAGCACCCCAATTATTATTATTTTTTAAAGATTTCACTTATTTATTTGAGAGAGAGAGAGAACGAGAGAGCGCAAGCATGCATGAGCAGGGGAGAGGGGCAGAGGGAGAAGAAGAAGCAGGCTCCATTCCAGGACACTGACATCATGACCTGAGCTGAAGGCAGACACCTAACTGACTGAGCCACCCAGGTGCCCCTTAAAGATTTTATTTTTAGCTAATCTCTACACCCAATGTGGGGCTCAAACTCACCACCTCAAGATCGAGAGTCACATGCTCTACCAACTGATTCAGCCAGGCACCCCTCATTTTTCTTATTTAAAATAATAAGGGCGTAATGACTATTTTTTAAAGCTCTGAGTACAACCTTCATGTATGACATGGTCTCCCTTTTCATTGCTTTCTATATAGAGTTTATAATTTTAGCTTCGAGATCTTCTTAATCTAATGGCTATTTAGGAGTGTGTGTGTGTGTGTGTGTGTGTGTGTTTGTGTGTGTTTAAAGATTTTATTTATTCATTCAACAGAGAGAGAGACAGCCAGTGAGAGAGGGAACACAAGCAGGGGGAGCGGGAGAGGAAGAAGCAGGCTCCCAGCGGAGGAGCCTGATGTGGGGCTCGATCCCACAACGCCGAGATCACACCCTGAGCCGAAGGCAGAGGCTTAACAACTGAGCCACCCAGGCGCCCCTTGTGTGTGTTTTTAAGTAAGTTCTATGCCCAACGTGGGGCTTGAACTCACGAACCGGAAGATCAAGAGTTGCATGCTCTACTGACTGAGCCAGCCAGGCACCCCTAGAAGTGTGTTTCCTAATTTCCATATAGTCAATGCTTTTTACTGTTGCTTAACATTTCATTATTTATTCTTAATTTTAGTGGGTTATTTATAACCTTACTTTATAAAGTTTTCTTTATGAATATGTATATTATTGATTTCTGTAAATATTTTATGGTTTATGGAAATTCTATATTTTCCACTAGAGCTCTCTAAAATTAATCTAAAAGTTGATTAATTTGGATTTTTTGGTATACTATTCAATCTCTCTTTCTTTATTTTTGAGTACCAGATTCTCCGATTCTGAAGGAAGTATACTGACATCTTTCACTCTGATTGAATTTTATTTTCCTTTTATTTTTTAAAGATTTTATTTATTTATTTGACAGTGCAAGAGACAGAGCGCAAGCAGGGGGAGCAGCAGGTAGAAGGAGAGGGAGAAGTAGGTTCCCCGCTGAGCAAGGAGCCTGAGGCAGGGCTCGATCCCAGGACCCCAGGATCATGACTGAGCTGAAGGCAGACACTCAACCGAAGGAGCCACTTAGGTGCCCCACTCTGATTGCATTTTAAATAGGTTCTTACAGGTTTGCTTTATCTATTTAGCTCCTAGGTTATTTGATGTAAACAAGTTTATGACTATTATGACTTCTTCATAAATATTATGCTTTTTTCACATTATGTTCATCTGTTTCCTATTCAGTACTTATAACTTACTTTCCACCTTACCTAACTTAAATATTACTGCTCCTTTTGTTTGTTTGTTTATATTTGCCTTGTAAATCTGCTGATGTCTTTTATTTTCAATTTCTTGAAATCACTTTGTTTGAAATGTTCTTACCATATGTGGGATATTTGCAGGGGTTTTAGGTATACTGCTGTGAAAGTTGCTGTCTCTTTTGAATCTATTTTATTGAAGTGTATCATACACATAGGAAAGTACAGAAATCTAACTACAAATAGTTCATTGCATTTTATTTTATTTTTATTTATTTATTTTTAAAGATTTTACTTATTTATTTGTCAGAGAGAGAGAAAGAACAAGCAGCAGGCAGAGAGACAAGCAGGCTCCCCACTGAGCAAAGAGCCCTGTGCAGGAATTGATACCAGGACCCTGGGATAATGACCTGAGCTGAAGGCAGACGCTTAACTGACTGAGCCAGCCAGGCATCCCAGTTCATTGCATTTTACAAAGTGAACATATCTTTATAACCACTACTCAGATCAAGACATAGACCATTACCAACACCCTAGCGCCTTGCCTCAGGCCCCTCCCAGTCCCTGACCCCCACAAAGTTAACCATTATTCTGATTTTCATAATCAAAATTTAGTTTTGCCTATTTTGGATTTTATATAAATAAAATCATAGGAGTATGTATTCCTTTGTATCTGGTTTCTTTGGTCCAACATTATATTTGTGCATTTTATCCATGTTTTTGTGTGTGGTGGTAGTTTATTCTTTTATTTCTATGTAGCATTCCATGGTAGAAACATACTAACATTTCTTTATCCTGTCATTGATGAACGTTTAGTTTATTTTCCCTTTTGGCAATTATAATGTTGCTATGATAATTTTTGTACATATGTTTTTGTGTACATATGTAGGCTTGATCCACTGTGTCTTTTCCTAGATACGTACCTCACCAAAATTCCTAGGGCTATACACCTATGATGTATACTTTTCTGTGTGTATGTTATACTACAATAAAATGTTTACTTATTAAAAGGTAATAGGGGAGAATGCAAATAAAAAAATTAAAAACCAGAAAAAATGTCAGTCTCAATCAAGATTTTAAAAAATAATGAAAGAGTATTATAGCACTTAAAAATCTGTATGTAATAGAGAAATGCCAAGAAATTACAAGATGTCAAAATTGGCACAAGAAGAAATGGAGAACTTAAATACAGCAGTAAACACCAATAATTACCCACTGAAATGGTATCTACTAGATAGACCATCCCCCCAAATCTCAGGCATAGATAGTTTTACACATTAGTGTTACTAGCATTTGAAAAGACATTCAATGTCTATCTTATACAGGCACTTACACAGCGTAGGAAATGAATTGCCCAGATCATTCTGTGAGGTGAGTGTAATCTTGATTTCACAGGTAGATAAGGATAGCACACAAAACACATAGACAAAGAAAATGACAGGTCTATTACACTTATACATGCAAAAATCCCCAATAAAATGTTAGTCATCCCTTTAATCCCTGGAATAGAGGGATAGTTTAACATCAGAAAATCAACATAATTTACCACATTAGTAGACTGATGTATAAATATTATTAAAATATTTATAAAATATTTATTAACGGGGTGCCTGGGTGGTGTAGTTGGCTGAGCGTCTGACTCTTGGCTTCAGCTTGGGTAGTGATCTCGGGGTCATGGGGTTAAGTGCTGTGTGTGGCTCTGCATTGGCATGGAGTCTGCTTGGGACTCTCTCTCCCTCTTCCTCTGCTCCTCCCCACCCCAATAAATAAATAAAGTTTAAAAAATATTTATTAATATATTATGAAAACATTTTAAAATATAATTTTATTAATATATCAATTATTTGTCAATATGTATTAACATAGTGTTAATCTCAAAAGAGGTAGAAAAAGCATTTGATTAACCATAAATAAGTCAATACCTACTTAGGATAAGCCTATCAGGAAACAAGGAGCTGAAGGGACTCACTTTAACTGAAAACCCATGACAAAAACTATACTCCTGGAAAACCTTAAGAGGGACTACCTCTTGATAGATTGGGAGCAAGAAAAGGATACCCACTGTGGTTGCTAGTGTGTACCATAACACTGGAAGTCTCTTCCAAGCTATCAGAAAGGGGAAAAAAGAGGTGCAAGCATTACAAGGGAAAAACAGAAAGCCTTTATTTTTTGCGTCTTGATGGTGAGAAAGGACTGCCTAAAAATATTCAGAAGCACTAATGATTAATTTTATCAAAGCAAAGATTTGCTATTCCAAAAAGCAATAACACTGATAAAGTTAACAGATGATAGTTTGGGAGAAAATATTTTCATTGTTTACATCAATCAGGGAACTATACCCAGCATTTACAAAAAAGTCTTGCAAAATCAGCCAGAAAAATCAATAATCCTGGCGGAAAAAATAGGCAAAGGGCATGAACAGGCAAGTCCCAGAAGAGAAAGCCCAAAAGGCTATGACACATCAAAGATGCTCAAATTCATTAGCTGTCATAAACTTTCCACTTCTTTGAGCGACAAAATTCGGAAAGTTGGATAATGTTTAATGTTGGCAGGGACATTGGCAGGGGGAGATATTGGCCCCATTATGCACTACTCGGGAACGGAGGCTGCAGGCATTTGGGAGAGGAATTTGGCAGTACATTTCAAATTAAATATACAAGATTACCCAGCAATTCCACTGTGATACGTATTGCAAAGTGATTCTCACCCAAGTTCACAAAAAGGGGATATTTATTGTTGATGGTGCTGAGAAGCGGGAGCCAATCTGACCCGGTGTCTGTCTACCTCTCAGGGAGCGACATTCTAAGGTAGTGAGTGCAGCAGGGTTCCACACAGCAGCCGGAGGACTTGGACTAGAGGCAGCGTGCAACTTGCAGCATGGAGTCAACTTCAAAACACGACACTGAGTGAGAAAAGCCAGGAAAAGAGTGTGATTGATTCCACAGTGTCTTTCACGTAAGTTAAAAATGTATGTATATAAACCATCAACACACAATCTATAACAACATGTGCAAAACACAATAGAAGGGTTGCTTACACTGTAGAGAGGAAATGCAGGTAGGGTACTTGGATAGAAGGAAATAAACAAGGACACCTGGGTGGCTCAGTCAGTTAAGCATCCGACTGTTGGTTTCAGCTGGGGTCATGACCTCGAGGATGGGGGATCGGGGCCCCCCCATGGGGCTTTGTGCTCAGCGCAGAATCTGCTTGAGAGTCTTCCCCTCCCTCTTCCTCCCGCTCTGCTCCTTGCAATGCTCTCTCTAAAAATAAATAAATAAATAAATGAATAATAAATAAAGGAAATAAAGAAGCCAACCGACTAACAAAGTGAGGAGGATCTTATGTGGATGGAAGATGATAATGTACCACTAAGGAGTATGATTGACACAACTCTTGCTTTTGAGTACCCTTTCCCAGACAGCAACAGCAGTAATAACAACAAAGACAAAAACAAACACTGAGAGGTTGACAACTGGCAGGGATTGGAATGTGGTGGAAAGAAGTCACTGGAGGGTTTTAAGGAGGGATTGAACAGTCTTCACAGAGACCATCATGGCCGCTGTCTGACAAATATCTGAGAGGGAGCAGGTGGCCAATTAGAAGACTCTTGGCTCAGGTGGGAAATTGAAGATGGCCCAGATTAGGCCAGATTCAGGCTATATTTTGGAAAGAAACCTGACAGGAGCTGCTGAGAAATTGAGTGTTGCTGGGGAGGGAAGGAGCGAAATGGAGGACACCTAAACTCCTGTCTTCTGCAGCTGCGTAGTGCCTTTGAACTTGGGAAGAAATTCAGATGGAGATTCCAACAGGGCAGTTGGATATATGGTCTGAATTCAGAGAAGATACACAATTGGGAGTTGACTCAGTATACAGAGAGTTAAATATTTGGCTCCAACGCTCAGTATTTATGTCACCTTGACCAATTTATGTAATTTCTGGGTCTTAATTTATCTATAAAATGACAATATCATTATCTCTTTCCTAGTGCTGTTATGAATATTAAATCAGATAATGCCTTTAAGGAACTTGGCACAGAGCCTGCCATGTAATAAGTGCTTAATAAAGGCCCCTGTGACTGGGGAATAGTGAAGCGAAAAACAACATCGGTGACAGAGGTTGGCAGTGGAGAGATCACGTCAGAATTTTTAGGCCATGGTAAATAGTTTTCAGTACGTGGATATTACGGCTTTTATGCAGGGAGTCATGTGACCTGGCATTGCTAATAGTATTGACAGATTATTTAAGGATTCACATTCGATACTGTTTTGTCAGACTGTACATCAACAGTCTGGGTTGTTGTAAACACGTGCACACACACACACATTTTAAAGACTTTGAATATATGAAAATATGCTTAGAAATGATAACAAATGGAAGGGTTTTTATCTGAAAGGTATTCAGGTAGTCCTGACAATTCTTGAACCTGCAGCATCGTCAAGGGCTTGTCCGCCAGTCTGTGCGTAGTTCTGTGTTGTACATTGACTGCTCCTGAGTTGTAAGCACCTGGAGCTTCGGGACAGCTGGCACTTTGCAGCTAAGCTGAGTTCCCGGCCCATCAAGTGAAGCCTCAGTGCTTTGTATTGGTCATGCTGCATTAAGACCGATGCTAGAGTCAGATGTTGCCCAACATTTCAGAAAATATCTTCATCCTGGCGCAGCCAATGGCTTATATGAATCCAGGAGGTGATTCCATTTCAGAAAGGCCACTTCTCATAGAAGAACTCACGGTGTCTAGTTACTACGCAGACTCTCGAGTTTGCTTGGTGTTGGGTTCGGTGTGCTGTGGGTCACCTACACCCGACCTTCAATGCAGCGAAGAACCATCAGCAGCCCAGTTGCAGTCCCGGGGCAGGGGACCCTGGTGGTTCTATTTTCACATTTCTCTTTCTTCATAGATTTGATGTCACAAGTGATGACAGGCCTCCATAATTCTTCCAGCTGTTTGTCTTTCGTTAAACCCATGGGTGGGACAATTATAGTGTCACATCTGGAATACTACAGAGAAAGGTTTCCACAAAGCATTGAAACAAAACCCCAGTGGCAAGAGAAATGGGAATGCCCTTTGATCCTTTTCCAGTTAACTGCTGTTGCATAGCAAAGTACCCCAAAACTTGGCGTTTTAAAACAACAACCTTCTTATGATAACTCACGGTTTTGTGGATCAGCCGGGCGAGCTACGTGATGCCTGTGTGACTGTATTTGGTGATTTGAGGGGGGAGGTCTCTCAGGGGTGTCCAGCCAGGGGTTTTCTGGTCTGGAGGGTCTAAGATATTTTCATTCACATACTTGGTATCTTTTAAAGAATGGCAAGCAGCTGGGCTCAGCTGGACCCCTCTCTTCCTCACGGCCTCTCCATGTGGTCTCTCAAGCAGGGTGGTTTGACCTTGTAGGGCAACCCAGGGCTCCAAGAGACCAATGGAGAAGCTGCTAGGCTCTTAAAGACTATCCCAGAATGGGAATAGTGCCATTTCTGGTTTACTCAATCGATTGGAGTGCTCACAGGCCAGCCCAAATTCACAGGGAGAACGGACTCCACCCCTTGATGGGAGATGTGTCAAAGGACTTTAACCCACACAATCAGGGACAATGATTTGGATTTAATAGTGCCCAAATAGTACTGATAGGTGGTGAGACTACAGACTCTAGAGTTGGACCGCCTTATTACTTCAGTTGTGTGCCTTCTTACATTTTTTAAAAATCAATTTTATTGAGATATAATTTACATGCAGTGAAATGTATTCATTTTAAGTGTTCGTCTCTGAGTTTTCACAAATCTATATACTTGTATAACCATAAATACTATGAAGATAAAGAACATTTCCATTATCCTAACATGCTCCCTTATACTTGTTTCTACTTACTCTAGAAATCTCCAATCCAAGAAACCAGTGATCTGCTTTCTATCATTATAGGTTAGACTAGTCTGTTCTAGAGTTTTATATCAATGGGATCATACAGTGTGTACTCTTTTGCATCTGACTTCTTTCACTTAGCAGATTTTTGAGATTCACCCATTTTTATATGTTTCACTAACCCTTCTTATTGTTCCGAAGTATTCTATTATATGGCTATGCCAAAATTCCTAGCATATAGCATATTAGTTTACTATGGCAGCTACAGCAAATAACAGAAACCTAGAGGCGTAAACAACACAAACTTATTATCTTACAGTTCTGGAGGTCAAATGCTCGACATAGGTTGCACTGGGTTAAAATTGAGTTGTTGACAAGTCTGTGTTCTTTTCTGGAGACTCTGGGCACAGGGAAGCTGCATTCCCTTCCCTTTTCTAGCTTCTAGCAGTCATTCACATTTCCTGGCTCACAGGCATCCTTCCTCCATCTTCAAAGCCAACAACAATGCATCTCTCCATGTCTTTCTTTTGCACTCATGTCTCCTTTTGACTGTCTTTTTCTACCTTCCTCTTCCACTTTTAAGGAATCTTGTGATCACAATGGGCCCATCCAAATAATCCATGATAAGCTCCCTAGTTGACTAGCAGATTAGCAAATTTAACCGCATCTACACCTTTAATTCTTCTTTGCCATGTATCATAACATATTCACAGGCACCAGGGATTAGGACGGGGACATCTTTGGGAGCCATAACGCTGCCTACCATACATAGTAAGTATTACAAAAGTGTTTACCTTTTTTGGTATTATTATCACTATTATTACTAAAGATCCTTAGAGTTAAAGACTTGCATTCAAATCCTGGCTTTTCCACTTACCACCTGGGCGGGCTTGGGCAGGTTAATCCTTTTTTGAATTTCCGTTGCCTTAGCGGTGAAATTTCAGTATCTTCACAGTGTTTGCGAGGAACAACTGAGACAGGATAAGTGAGTGCTGTATTTACCACCAAAGCAAGCACATCTGATTTCCAATTAAAACAGTAAATTAAACACACCAAATCATCTTCTCTCCCTATGGGAGCCCCACTAAAGCGAAGTAAAGGAATAAAAATGTGAGCAAAAAATGCCAGCAAATTGTTGACAGAGGATAGAGGAGTCAAGGAAGCAGCACTCTCTGTTTAGCAGAAAGAACAAGGCTGAGAAAAGCACTCACTTGCCTGGCAGGCCTCTGGGGAGGAGAAGGCTGAGCAGCACGGGCTGCACAAGGCGGGGATGAGGCCCCAGGCTGGAAATAGGGGACTGGTGGAAAATTTGCTAAACTCCTAAGCCTTTCTCAAGAGACTAGCAGGTTATTCCCTGGAGAAATGGGATCAGAGCGAGGGAAATAGTTACCAGTGGAACACCTGGAGGGGCAGCAGTCACGGATATTACCCCCACCCCCACCACACAGAGGAATACAGAGTTAAAGAAGTGCCCTCTGCAGAAACCAAGTGAAAAGACTTTAAGATACCGACGTATGAGTTTTCCTCATAAGAGTTGCCACCGGCCTTACTACCCCGCAGTGATACGAACGCCAGCCGAATGTTTAGTGCCTCGCTCCCGATCATGAACCGACCGTCAAGGATCAGAGATATTTGAAGAATGTCTTCAACATGAAGGACAGAGAAGGAGACAAATAAAGAAGAAAGAACTTGGTTAAAACAGAGACGAGGCAGGGGGCAGACTAAAACTGAAAATAATCATACATTCTCAGAGAAAGAAGATACTGCATTGATTAGGAAGAACGATATAGTGCAAAAACACGAAGTCAAAGAACGAAAAGGTTCTTGGGTATTCAAAATATCATTGCTAAAAATAGAACTAAACTCTTACCTACTGTAATTGGAAAGCAATAGATCATGTCAAAATGCCAGTAATAAGCATGTTATTTGGGAATACGCAGCAAATATCTAATCGGTTACCCGAAAACCGAAGGTTTAACTGGAAGCGTTTGGACTAGAGAACTGGGAGTTACAGATCAGTGGAGCAGAGTTCAGGTACTTTTTTACTTCCTTTGTCTTTTTTAAAAAATGTATTGTGGTAAGTTACCCATCACATAAAATTGGCCATTAACGATATTTACTACATTCACAAGGTTGTGCCACCATCACCACTATCTCACCCCCAGAATATTTTCATCAATCCAAAAGGAAATCTTGTAACCCATTAAGCAGTCACTCCCCACTCCTCACTCCTCCCTGCCCCTGGCAATCACGAATCTGCTTCTATGTCTCTATGAATTTGTGGACTCTGGATATTTCATATAAATGGAATCGAACCATATACGGCTTTTTGTAAGTTGCTTCCTTCAATTGTTTTGTAATGTTTTCAAGGTTCATCCCGCTGTAGCATATATTAGTACTTCATTTCTTTTTATGACTGAATACTATTCCATTGTATGGATAGACCACATTTTGTTTATCCATTCATTAGTAGATGGACATTTGGGTTTGTTTCCACCTTTCAGCTGTTGTGAATAGCACTGCTGTGAACATTTGTGGGCAGGTTTTTGTTTGCATACCTGTTCACAGTACTTTATTTATTTATTTATTTATTTATTT
>NC_048225.1:85501714-85565003 GCF_002007445.2 Ailuropoda melanoleuca
CGCCGAGATCACGCCCTGAGCCGAAGGCAGACGCTTAACTGCTGTGCCACCCAGGTGCCCCCACAGTACTTTAGAATATACACACACCCAGAAGTGGAATTCCTGGGTCATTTGGCAATTCCATGTTTAACTTAATGTGAACCCACCCATCTTTTCCATCATGGCTGCACCATTTTACATTCCAACCAGCAATGTCCAAGCAGTCCAATGTCTTTACCTTCTCATCCACACTTGTCCATTTGTCTTTTAATGGAATCAAAAAATTATAAAACTCTTAATAGAGCTGAAAGCTATGTGTATGTAGCAATGTGATAAATCAAAATTATTAAAATAAAACCACAAGATGTCATTAATAAGAGTGGTAAAGGTGAGAGAAAAATTGGTGGACTACGAGAGCCTTACCAGGCATATTAATTCCCTGTTGCTGCCGTAACAAATCACCAGAATCTGAAAGGCTTAATCCAATAGAAATTTGTTCTCTGCAGGTCAGAAGTATGAAGTGGTCTAAAATCAAGGTGCAGGTAAGGCTGTGTTCCTTTCTAGAGGCTCTGGAGAACCCATTTTCTTGCCTTGACTTCCCTGTCTACCTCTGAAGATTGTCAACATTTCTTGACTTGTGGCCCCTTCCTCCATATATGACGGCAGCAGTGTGTGGCATCTTCTCTCTTCTCTGACCTCTGTTTCCATTTTCCTATCTCCTCTCTCTGACTCTGGCCCTCCTGTCCTCCTCTTACAGGGACTCTATGATTATATAAGGCTTATGTGAATCATCCAGGATAATTTCCCCATGCCAAAATCCTTGCCTTAATCACATCTGCAAAGTCACTTTTGCCGTGTAAGGTCCTATACTCTCAGCTTCTGGGGATTTGGATGTAGACATCTTTGGAAGGCTATTGTTCAGCCTGCCACACCACAAAAATCACTGTAGACAAAGGTCTTCCTCATGGAGAAGCAGCCAGACAGGGATCGGTCAAGTAGAAAGTGGCAAAGTGACTTGGAGAAGTGTTCAACATTTCAAACTTTTTTTCCCCCCAACCTTCCAAACTTTAATTTTCTGTTTTGTAAAGGGATAAACATGCTATTTAATGTACATGTTGGGCAGATAGAATAAGAAAAGTACATACCTATGCTACTCAAATTTCTGCCAAGCATCCTTAATGCTTTTAGCAGGCCACAAGCAAAGCTCATAGCTGCAGATTTTAGGCATGACATTTCTTTGAAGTCTCATGTTTTATCTGACAAATTCATGTGAATTATGCATTATATTTAATAATAGATGTGTTTGTTTTAATACAAAGTAACATTTTAAATGTCTCACCAGTAAGAACAGTAATTGGATGCTCTTTATTCTTTGATCTTGTCTGCCCCCCGTCACATCTCTGATGATCTCTGTTTGAAAAACAACATTATATGAAAGAAAGCACATTGTAAGCTATAAGGGGCAACCAAAACTCATATTTTTAGATTCAAATATCAAGTATTGAAAGCATGATACTGGTCTCAGCTCCACATAGTAAATATTAGGAGATGAAGGGCATTTTTCCCCAAAAGTTAGGCAAAGCAGAACTCTACAAAATATATGATTCCTAAAATTTACTTTTTATTAATACAGAATGACTTGTTCATGACTGTGGTGCAGTAGGTTTTTTCAGTTTTATGGTCAGAGAAGTGTGTCGGGGTTAGTATCAAGGAGAAATACTTGGAGGGGGATAAACGCCAATGTCCATGAGTTTGGGAAATACTGGGGTGCTATGCCCCATCATCTCCATAAACCTCTTAAACATCATTCTTTGAGATGGCCAACTGCTGTTTTCTTAATCTTCTTAGGAAATTTGTGCAGCTATAAAAAGTATCACTTTCCCTCTCCAGATCATTACTCTCTTTAGAAATTCCAGTGCCATCATTTTTTAAAATTTTATTTTAAAAGTTTAATTAATTAATTTATTTAGAGAGAGAGAGAGAGCACATGAGCAGGGGGAGGGGCAGAGGGAGAGGGAGAGAGAACCCTGAGCAGAAGGTGGCACAGTGGTTAAGCGTCTGCCTTCGGCTCAGGGCGTGATCCCGGCTTTCCGGGATCGAGCCCCACATCAGGCTCCTCCGCTACGAGCCTGCTTCTTCCTCTCCCACTCCCCCTGCTTGTGTTCCCTCTCTCGCTGGCTGTCTCTATCTCTGTCAAATAAAAAAATAAAAAAAAATAAAAAAAAATAAATCTTAAAAAAAAAAAAAAGAAGAAGGTGGAGGGCGTGGGCCTGACATGGGGCTCTATCCCACAACCCCAAGATCACAACCTGAGCTGAAACCAAGAGTTGGAAGCTTCACCGACCGAGCCACCCCGGTGCCTCTCCAGCGCCTTCCTTTTTAAATCAATAAGATCAGTATTCACAAGAGCGCTAAGAAAAGAAGGTCTGAGCTCTCCAAGACCTCCTGCATAATGGCAAAGAATTGAGTGGTTCGGACTGCTGGACGCCCTTGCAGAGAGTTGTGGGACTGCTGTGTGTTTTCTTCATCGAGTCTTAAAGTGGCCTTGGATCTAGTCACCCGATTAGCCAGGAAAACAAGTGACAAGGAGCAGATTCCATCAGGGTCCCCAGAAACCATTTCTATAATGAACACCACTGGAGGAATAGCGCATCTGCTTACAACTTCTTTTTATCTTTTATTTCTATTAGAGAGTGTAATAAGGACTTGGAACATGGCCCCTTCTCAAGAAATCCTTAAAGAAACCCCCCCCCCAAGACCGCCTGACAATTATAAAATGCATAGCAATGTTGTTCCTAGAAGCATATTGTTTTAACACATTAAATGATAGAGATATATCACAACAATTGCATCTTTTATTGAGAAAATTACCGTCTAACTTTGGCAAATAGATGAGCTAGATAATATTATAAAATGTGTAGTCAGGGTTTAAATGGCTGAAAAATTGAAGTCTAATGAGGATTTGTTACTGGAGGAGAGGAGGAGCTTGGACAGTGCACACAGAATTGCTAACGGGACTGTGTCAAAACAAGCATTCATGAGGGCTGATTGAGAATCCGCAGAATAAAACAGGCAGACACAGGCCTTTGTGAGTGCCTGTGATTAAGTAGTTATAGGGTAGTCGGGTCCGCTATACGAGGCAAAGCCTGCTTAAGACGGAGAAAATGAGTAGCTTACAGCAGGAATTTAAAAATACTATTCCTGCCAAATAACCCTCTGATTATTTTTCAAAACGTGAAAAATGTTGCATGTTTTGATCTGTGCCATGTGGGAAAATAAATCCCAATTCTTTTGCTTTCTACTGTGTAATAAATTATCAGTTTGATTTTGCTTCTTTTTGGTAAAATGAACAAGTCCTAAAATGCTCCGGACTCCATTCTGATTCAAACTCTGTTCTCCAGCAAAATAAACTCGTTTACTCTCTGTCCTCCAATAACCCAACCAGTGCTCTATTTTTATGTCTGAGCCTTAAAACGAATTCAGCTCTCAATTTGAATTTTCCTCACCTTGTCCGTGTTCTAAGTAAACTTGGCCATGTCTGCGTTTGGTTCACTAGTCACAGAACAATTCCCACCAACTGGTGTCTCCTTTGAGTTTCACTTTGGGTTTCCATTATTCATACATCAAATTGCTTCTAGGGGTATGACACTCTGGACGTGATTGGAAGGCCAAGTGAAAAATATTTAGCAGTGTCACATGACAAGACCACTTGGACAAAAGGACTTTGTCCATGTGATTTCACACAATGGAAAATCATGAACTTTTTCTCACCCTGTAAGTGGCATTGTGCCAGAGTAAACTTAGAAGCTACCCTCTGGCATGCTTCTGGAAATCTTTTCAGTTCTGATATGTGCAGTTTTTAATACTAAAATGTAAATTAACATTTGGAAGAATTTAGTTATTTTCCATGAATTAAAACTATATGAGCTCCTACATCTTGTTCAAGAACACCAGCTAGAGGCTGGAAATTTCACTCATTACTAACATCTTATTTGTTTATGGGCATTTTTTCCACATATGGAAATATATGTAAAAGATAAGAGTATAATAAAGCAATAAGAATGGAAAAAACAAGAGAGTAGATTTAAATTAATTATTCATTGAAGTGAATGTTGTTCTTTCAGAAAACAACCTTTTTCATTAAAAAAAATGTATTTCTGGAGCCCTCCCTGCATGCTCGGAACTGGGCTCGGTATTACGGAGAAATCAGGGGACTCATATAATGTAGATTCTACTTTCAAGATTAGTTTTTAGAAAAAGGCAGTGTAGGGGCATGTGGGCGGCTCAGTTGGTTAAGTGGCTGCCTTCAGCTCAGGTCATGATCCCAGGGTCCAGGGATGGAGCCCCGCATCAGTCGTCCCTGCTCAGTGAGGGGTCTGCTTCGCCCTCTGCCTGCTCATGCTCCCTCTCTCTCTCAAACAGATAAAATCTTAAAACAAAACACAAAAACAAAAGAAAAGAAAAGAAAGAAAAGAAAAGAGGCAGTGTAATAAAATTAAGAAAAAACTGGAAACCTATAGTTAAATTTAGTACATACCAGACATTTTATATACTTTGTCTTTTATCTTCACAACAATCTTGTAAAGATATTATCCTTCTTCATTTATTAAGTAAGGAAAAATGGTTTGAGAAGGTGAAGTAACTTGCCTGAGGTCACTCAGCTGGTAAGTTGCCAAAGCAGGATTCACATTCAGATGTTTCTAACTTTAGGGAACCAAGTGCTTTTCACTGTGCCGAACCACCCCTATTTCTGGCATACCACTTTGTTTCCTAGAATGAGTCACTCAGTCATTTCATGTATTAGTTTCCTAGACTATAAAATGAACAGGTCTCTTTTCCTGTAGTGGACGTAGATTCTATTTTCTCTAGACTAACCCATGAAGCACTGAGAGACCAACACCAGAAGGGATGTCTAGGTGGGCGCCCCAGCCTCCATGCTCAGGACCAGGGCCATTAGTAAAGGGAACTCGCAGATTCTTGGTAACTGACTTAATAATGTGTGAGAGGCATGCAGATTTACTCAGTTTTCCAGGAGGGTTAATGAGTTTGCCCTGAGCTACCCACTACCATCTGGTTCTATTAGGAAAACTCTCTTAGACCTCTATGTGTGACAGAGGGGCTGACTGAGGATTGTGAATGTCATTTTTCTGGGGGGAAGAGACTGGCCCCATTCAGGGCTCATCCCGGTGCAGGCCTGATGATGGCCATGCTCTAGCCAGCTTAGCTGAAGGACATGTGGGTAACATCACCACTCCGTAGCATAAAGTACCGTTGTTCATGATATCGCAAGAGCCATAGTCTACTCAGTCAGAAAATGGTGGAGAGGAACGAGATATGGAATAGTTTGTCCTTTAGGATTGCCACAATGCCAGGGAATGCTTGAGGATGGAAGCCATGAACCCTCAGAAAGAAAAGCAATTGGGACACCTGGGTGGCTCAGTGGGCTCCACGCTCAGTGGGGAGCCTATTTGAGAGTCTCTCTCCCTCTGCCTCTGCCCCTCCCCCTGCGCATGCACCCTCTCTCCATCTCCCTCTTTTTCTCTCTAGAATAAGTAAATGAATCTTTAAAAAAACCAAAAGCAAATTATTTATGTTGATGAATCATAATATAAGTGAAAAGTAGTTATCCAAGGCAATACCTAAATAGAGCCATGAAGGAAACCAATCCATACCCTGCCCTCGTGGAGCTTACGCTGTAGTGGTAAAAGACAGATAGTAAACGGCAACAAAAAAAGAATTTTTCAAAATATAAGGTCAGTTATCTCAGCATATTACCTATTTCACCCATGGTTTTGAAAGCCTCCTCTGTCCTTACCAAGTTATCCTATAGGGTGTATGTGTACATAGGAAATACCCATTCTGCTTCCTGGAGCTATTTGCCTGTTTCTGCTAAACTCTGGATTACTATATAGCGTTAGAGTGAAATCTGATGTGTGTTATAGCAAGACTCCTGAATCATTTTCCTACGAAAATAGCTTAGCTCTCTTCATTCCACGTTCCTCAGTGTAAATTTCAGAGTCAGTTTGTCAGTTCCCAAGAGCACTCCCTGTTGGGTTTTGATCAGAATCGCATTGCATTTATAGATCAATTTGGAAAACCATGCTATCCCTTCGATAACATTTTCACACAGGATAATGGTAAGTTTGTCTGTTCTTAGCTTTTCTTTAACATCTTTCATTATATTTTTATAATGTTCTTCATAAGTTCTTGCACATCTTTTATTAGATTTTTTCTTTCTAACTTTTGATGATGTTGATGTTATTTATTTTGAAACTACTTTCTCTAAGTGTTTATCACTGCTATGTAGGAATGAGATTTTTTAAAAATATGGATTTTATGTTCATCAACTAACTTTACTGAATTCAAATATTAATTCTGATACTTTTGGAGCAGATTCTCTGGGATTTTCTATGTGGATAATCATATCATCTGAGAGCAGTGCTTCATTCCTGGGGGTGATTTTGTTCACAAGGGGCATGTCTGGAGACATTTTTGGTTGTTCACAACTGGGGATGTCAAAAATTTTGTAATCCTCTCCATAATTATTTGGTGAAGTCCTATTGTGTAGCAGGCCCTCTTTGAGAAGCTGAGTATTCAGTGGTTTTCAAAACAAATATGTTCTGGGACACCTGGGTGGCTCAGTTGGTTAAGTGTCTGCCTTCTGCTCAGGTCGTGATCCCAGAGTCCTGGAATCAAGTCCTGCATTGGACTCCTTGCTCAGTGGGGAGCCTGCTTCTCCTTTTGCCTGCCGCTCCCCCTGCTGTGCTCTCTCTCTCTCTGACAAATAAATAAATAAAATCTTAAAACAATCAAACAAACAAAACAGATATATTTTTATCCACTGCAAACTCAGGGCCTAGTTTATACCTTGCAAGCATTCATGGAAATACAGAAAGTACAGAAAGTAATCATATAATAGACCAAAATAGGAATGGAAAATGTTCTGAAGGACAGAAGTTATATAAAATATGCTCTTTTCCCACTACTAATAGTGAATGTCTAAACAACCCCTTGCCAATCAGAGCTCATGTGTACTTACATGCTTTATATATATATTTTAAAAAAATAAACCTAAGATTTAACTGAATAAGTTAGAAAAAAAACAAAAAAGGAACCATGAACATGACAGAAAAAATCTCTTAAGATTAAAGCAGACATTAATTACTTACTTATTAAGCATAAAAACCAAACCAAACCAGCAGGATCAACAAATAAAATTTAAAAGCTCCTTATTTGAAAAACACCAGACAAAAAAAGGGAAAGGGGTATCTTTGTGGTGGAGAAACTGACAAACATGACCTCAGCCAGGTGACCAAGATCAATATCGATGGTGATAAGTCATGCTGACAATATGTATCTTTGACATCATGTGATGAAGACAGCACCTCATCTTTGTGGTCCTCACCCCCCAAACCCAGTTTGGTCTAGTCATGAGAAAAACATCAGACAAATCCCAACTGAGGGGCATGCTAAATAATATCTGGGCAGTATGCTTCAAATTGTCAAGGTCATCAAAAACATGGATGGTCTGTCACAGCCATGGGAGCCTAAGGAGACGTGATTACTAAATGTAATGTGGTTCCTGGATGCAAACCTAGAGCAGAAAAAGAACATTAGTAAAAATCTAAGGAAATCTGAATAAAGTAATTGACTTTAACAGTAATGTATCAATTTGTTCACTAATTGTGACAAATGTATCATACTTGTGTAAGAGAGTAACAACAGAGGAAACTGTGTATAGGGTACATGGCAATTCTGTACTATCTTTGCAACTTTTCTATCAATCTAAAACTATTTGGATCAGTTTCCTATTGCTGTTGTAACAAATTATCACAGATTTATTGGTTTAAAATAACACAAATTGATTCTCTTAAGTCCTAGAGGTTCAGAAGTCCAAAATGAATCTTAGGGAGCTAAACTCCGGGTGCTCTCAACTGGTTCCTTCTGGAGGCTCCTGAGGAAATACCCTTCTTTCTCTTTTCCAATTTCTAGAGGGTGCCCACATGCCTTTACTTGTGGCCTCAATCACTCCAGTGTGACTTTCTAGAATCTTCATGACTTCTCTGTCTGACCTTTCCGTGTTCCTCTTATAAGGAACCTGTGGTCACACAGGGCCAAAGTGGGTAATCTGGAATAACCTCCCCATCATAACATCCTTAATTTAATCACATCTGCAAACAAGCTATTGTCATGTAAAATAGCATTCACAGGCTCTGGAGATTAGGGCATGCACATGGGGGTAGGGCATGGATGTGGGGGGGTAGGACATGGATGGGGGGGAGTCATTATTCAGCTTACTACACTATTCTAAAGGAAAAAGTTTCTTTTTAAAAAAACAAACAAACATTGGGGTGCCTGGGTGGCTCAGTCAGTTAAGCGTCTGACTCTTGATTTTGGCTCAGGTCATGATCTCAGGGTTGTGAGATGGAGTCCCACGTAGGGCTCAGCGCTGGGCAGGGAGCCTAAGAGTCTCTCTCTCCCTCTCCCGCTGCCCCTCTTTACCCCCCTCTCTCTCTCCCTCTGAAAAAATTTAAATATAGTATTATTTATATTTTATAGAAAACAAACTGAAGCCCAACGAAGTTCCTATCTGAGGCTAGAATCATACAGCTTGAGAGAGAAGCCTGTCTCTGCAGTCAGTACTACGTAGTTCCGAACATTAAATATGAGTTGGGCAGCTCTCCGTGCTCTGAAAGAGAATATATACACTAGGAAAAATCTGTTCCTTGAAAGAAGGAACACACTAATCCATACGTGTACAGGAGGCAAAATAATACTGGGAAAACACATGGGCTTTGAAACCACACAAATGCTGGTTCAAATTCCAGCTCTGTCATTACTTAGTAGCACTCAATAAATAAGAATAATTGTAAAAATCATAACAACAAAATGCAGTATTTGGAATATGCTATGAACTTATAAAATGATCACTATTGCTATTATGAATACTGATAATAAAACCTAGTGAAGATAGGATAAAAGGAAATGAACTAATATATTTTAAAATTCTAAATGATTTAACAACCAACTGAACTAGAAAAAAATGTGAAAAGAATACTCCAACACCCCTGAGTAGAAAATATCAGTTTGGTTTAATATTAGAACATTTATTGTTATCATATCATATTGATAGGTCAAAAAGAAAAACCATATGATCATTAAATTTTGAAAGGCATTGATAAAGTATTACAGTCATTTCTAATGGGAAAAATTTTTTTTTCTTACCTATAAATGAAGAAGAATTCCTTAACACATTAAAGAATGTTTTACACTGACAGCTTATATCATCATTTGTTGTGAAAATACCAATAGAGTCATTTCCATTAATAAAATAAGAATGTCTGCTATCTTTCCTGTTGTTTAATATTATTTTATAAGCTTTGGTCACAGCAGAAAGCAGACATCAGAAGTGTGATTACCAGAAAAGAGGAAAAAAGTTATCATTTTTTGCAGATGATATGATCATATGCCTAGAAAAACCCTAGCCAATCAGCTAAAAAATAATTAAAAGTGAGCTCAGCAAGATGAATGAATTTAAATATCAATGGACTTCAAACACACCAGCTACAGTCAGAAGATATGAGAAAAAAAATCTCTTTCACAATAGTAACAGAAATATAAAACACCTAGAAATATAAGCTTCATAAGAAATGTGTCAGGCCTTTGTGAAAAATACTGCAGAACTCTACCAAGAAACATAAAATAAGCCTTAAACAAAGGAAGGCATACAGCGTGTCTGTGGAGACTGTTATAAATTTATCAATTTTACCCACATTAATTTTTAAGTTTAATGCAATCCAACACACCTTCAGTGGAATTTTCCTTTGGGAGATTTGCTGGAGGAATAAACATATGAGAATAGCAAAAGAAAATTTGGAAAAGAAAGCTAATGAGGAGGGGTAAACTTGTTCTACCAAACAGAAGATATATTGCAAAGCTACAGTAAGGAGTGGTATTGTCACGAGTAGGGGGTCAATGAAAGAGAATAGCCCTCAACAAAGAAATCACCCTATTCGGTACCATGGGTTGAGACACCACATAGGTGATATTACAAAGTAAAAGAAGGGATGGATTACGCAATAAATGGAATATGGAAAATATCAATCTGCATCCCAGGTGGTTGTCATACCTGGCAATCAATTCCAGCTATGTCTGCATAATACAGTTGCAAATAAAACAACACAAAGAGTAGAAGAAGATAAGGATTACTCTCAGAAGAAGGACCTTCGAAACAAGGAAAAGATGAATAGATTTGATGACGACGATTTTAACACTGTATATCAAAACTGTCATTTCTTGAACTAAAAAGAAAAATACCATAGAAAACATTAAGTGACAAACTTGGAGAAATGTTTGCCACTGATGGCAGGAAAAGAGTTGGCAACATTTGTGTTCAGTTTTTATAAATCTGTAAGGAAAATACTAGCACTTCTACAGGAAAAAATGGATAAAAGGGCATAGGCAATTTATGGAGGAATTACAAATTGTTAATAGAAAGGATAAAGTTAAACACCCTTAATATTCTCACAAATCTAAGCATCACCTCTCATCTATTTAATTGTCAGTTCAGAGCTAGAGAGGGTCAGGAAGTGGATAGTGTTAGGTAACCTTGGTAGTGGGGGGTTAATATCCCATGTGGCCCATCCTCCTGGGAAGGTATTGGGTGGCATGTTTCAGGAGTCTCAAAGCCCCTGGTTATTTGCCCCAAAGATTCTTCTAGAATTCTGTCATTACAAATGAGAAAGAGGGGCTCCTGGCTGGCTCATTTAGTAGAGCATGTGACACTTGATCTTGGGGTCGTGAGTTTGAGCCCCACGTTGGGTGTTGAGATTACGTAAAAATAAAATCTTTAAAAAAATAGAAATGAAAAAGAGATGTGGATAATGCTTTTGGCACAGGAATGTTCTTTATAGTCTATTTATCCTATCAAAAACTGGAAAGAAATTAAATGAGAAATTCTGTTGGAATGGTCAGACTATGGTACATTGATGGTTCTGAAAAAATTCTGATTATGAGGAACTTTCATGATATGGTAATGTTTGCAGCATAATTTTTAAGTTAAAGTGTAGAACTCAAAAGTGCATCCTAGAGAGGTTATCTCTAGAATTTAGGGTAGGGTATTTTTGTTGGAATCCTTATTCGCATTTTTAATACTTGAATGTTTCTAGAATAAGGTGCATTGTTTCCAGAATAAAAAAAACAGTGTATGTGGGTCTATGTGTATTTAAGATGCAATGTGTGTACTCAGTCAGGATGCTCTTCAAAGAATTAATTGAACTTTGAAAATTGGAAGTGGACTTCATTGGCATTTCAGGATGTTTTCTGTTTTATTTTGAAACATACACTCTTCTCCCTCTCTCTCCAGACTTGTTCTGCTTTCTCCAAGAAACATGGTCCTATATGCAGCCCTTTATACTTATCCCTTCATTTTTGTCTTTAAGAGAAAGGAATATATTTAAGTTTGGCTTTTCTTCTTACAAGTTTATTAAAAGATTTTGAGATTTCACTTGGCTAAAAATGAAAAGATGTTAGAGAAAAAAAACCATACTTTGTTGCCTAGGTAGCAGAAATGCTAACACTATCAAATATAAGATCTCTAAATAAACCTAGGCTTAAATTAAAGTGGTATTTCCAGATGGTTAAAGAGTTAAAATGACACGGAGGAAGCTAAAGAGTAGACTCAGGTAGTGACTTGGAAGGAGGAAGTGCTGAATAAATATTCGCATGACAGCAGTTCACATGAGATGGCCAACACTGGGAGAATCCTCACTGGCGCGTCTTGGAAACATATTTTGTTAATTTTCAGACTTTTACAAATTTCTATAATAAATCACAAAAAGTGACAGGTATAGGAAGATACAAAGATAAAAAATCACCACCAACAATCCTATCATCTGTTTACATGGAGCTACTTCCAATTTCTCTTCTCTCTTTCTCTTTCCACATCCTCCCCCCCAACACATGATTTTTTATTTTTATTTTTTAATTTTTTAAAATATCTATTTATTTATTTGACAGAGATAGAGACAGCCAGCGAGAGAGGGAACACAAGCAGGGGGAGTGGGAGAGGAAGAAGCAGGCTCATAGCGGAGGAGCCTGATGTGGGGCTCGATCCCATAACGTCGGGATCACGCCCTGAGCCGAAGGCAGACGCTTAACCGCTGTGCCACCCAGGCGCCCCCACGCATGATTTTTTTAAATTGTTTACGTGACTCTAAATAAAATTTTGTATCTCAATTGCTTTTCAGAATGAACTCTTTGGAGAGAGCTTGGGTGTAAATTGACTTCTCCAATCTCTCATCTGAGAGTCTCCCAGCCCAATGGCCAGCTCTCCTCATGACAAACTACCCTAAATCAACCACTCAATTTAGAATGAAGTCTTGACAGTTGACAAGCCCTGGAAATGCAGAGGGAGATTTTATTGCCTCTTCCCTTCTTTCTTGAATGTGAAACAAAGATTTATTTAACAAATATTTATTTATTTAAAAAGATTTATTTATTTATATTAGAGAGAGAGAGAGAATGCAGGGGGATGGGGCAGAGGGAGAGGGAGAGAGAGAATCTCAAACAGACTCCCCACTGAGTGTGGAGCCTGATGTGGGGCTCAATCCCACCATCCTGAGCTCATGACCTGAACTGAAACCAAGAGTCTGATGTTCGACCACTGTGCCACCCAGGTGCCCCAACAAATATTTATTAAATACCTACTAGGAGCCAGGTAGAGTTCTGGGCATATGATAGTGAACAAAACAGACCCAAATCCCTGTCCTCTTGAAGCTTACATTCTAGTGATGGAAGAGGAAAAAAAAGTAAGTGAATTATTCAGTGTTTTAGAAATTGATAGGTGCTTTGAACAAAAATAAAGCAGGGGCGCCTGGGTGGCACAGCGGTTAAGCGCCTGCCTTCGGCTCAGGGCGTGATCCCGGCGTTGTGGGATCGAGCCCCACATCAGGCTCCTCCGCTGTGAGCCTGCTTCTTCCTCTCCCACTCCCCCTGCTTGTGTTCCTTCTCTCGCTGGCTGTCTCTATGTCTATCAAATAAATAAATAAAATCTTAAAAAAAAAAAATAAAGCAAGGAAGGAAGAAAGATTGAGTGTGGGACATATCTACAACTTTGCTGGGTGGTCAAGGAAGGTCTCATTCAGATGAACACATTTGTGCAAAAATACTAGAGAATCACTACAAATTAAATAGTGAAACATATAAATTCCTATAAAAAAAGAACCTACTGAATGACAAGAAGGCTAAGTGAAGGTTTTTACCCACCTAGACATACCTGTGTCAAATTTGGGATGTGGGCTAATAGAGTTTCCAGACATGGGGTCAGTATTGGAGGGTGGGGGAAGGGTCATATACAAATGGATGAAATCAGGATTGGCATCAAAGTTTTCAACAGTAATAGTGAATGCTGGAAGAAAATGGATCAATATCTTTGTAGTATGAGAGGAAATGTTTTCAATCTAAAATATAATGTTCAGCCACATAATCAGTCCAATAAAACATATTCAGATACACCAGTGCATTGAAAATCTACCTCCCCATGCATTCTTCTTAGGACGTTACCTGAAGATGTACTCCTCAGTAAATTGAGAGTATAAGCTAAGGAAGAGTAGGGATGGAAAAATGAGTTTGGGTAGATCCAACAGAGGAAATAAAAATAAGTATTATATTAATCAGAGTCTTCCAGAGAAACAGACCCACTGGGATTTATCTATACATTTAGAGATTTATTATGTGGTATTTGCTCACCCAATTATGGAGATTAAGAAGTCCCACAATCTGGAGATGATTGTAAGCTGGAGAGCCAGGAGAGCTGGTGGTGTTATCTGAAGGCCTGAGAACAAGAAGCACCGAGGGCAGGGAAAATGTCCCATACCAAGCAGTCAGGAAGAGGGAGGGCAATCGAAGCTTCCTTTTTGTTCTATTCAGATCCTCAATGGGTTGGAGGATGCCCACCCAAAAGGGGGAGGACTATCTGCTTTTCTCAATTCACCAATTCAAACGCTAATCTCTTCTAGAAACACCCTCACAGACACACCCAGGAATAATGTTTAATCAGATATCTGGGTATCCCATGGCCCAGTCAAGCTGACATATAAAACTAATCATCACAAGTGCATAGTGAAAAAGAGGGGTAAGAGGTAAATTACGGACCTGATTCAGCAGATTAGGCAAGAACTAATCTAATGCTAACATGGATCTGTCAAGAAATAATGGAAATAAGTAAGCAGAGAGATCATGGTAACCATTTCCATCTGTGACGTTTATTTTATTTTATTTTTTTATTTTTATTTTTTTTTAAGATTTTATTTATTTATTTGACAGAGAGACAGCCAGCGAGAGAGGGAACACAAGCAGGGGGAGTGGGAGAGGAAGAAGCAGGCTCATAGCGGAGGAGCCTGATGTGGGGCTCGATCCCATAATGTCGGGATCACGCCCTGAGCCGAAGGCAGACGCTTAACCGCTGTGCCACCCAGGCGCCCCCATCTGTGACGTTTATGCTGATCGTGTCAATGGAAGCTGTAGGGCAATGTTTCACCGTCCAACTGGCTGTCAATAGTGAGGAGCAAGGTGCAGGAGAACACAGGACGGGGATGAAGCAAAAATTGTGGACATGATATCGGGGCTAGACCGTTTGACATTAAGTTGAATGGAGAGAATTTCCTGAACTGAAATGGAGAGTACTTACAAAAACCTTTTCTAGAGAGTATAGGACCTAGGAAAGGAAAGAGGGCTTGAGGGCATACTCCCTGCTAGCCCATCGTGCTGATGCAAATATAGAAAAGATAAAGTACTCTCACACACTTTTTTGTTTGTAGTTTAAATGTACACAATACCGCGAAAGCTAATTTATCAACATTTCACTAATTAGCTCAAGATTTTTTATACCCACTACATATCAGGCACTATTGGACTGCTGGAACAATAAAGATTAAAAAAAACACAAAAAGCTCTCTCCCAGTAAAGATAAAAGTAATCGTGTGAAGGACTCTGGTGGGGGAGATAGGTGTGTAATGATTAAATTCTATAAAGTGCTACAGATGCTGGGATGGAAATATGTTCAGGGTTCAAAATAGACACCAAGGAAGAAATGGTCCATTCTGCTTGTGGGCAAAGAAAGTTCAGAAACTAGCTGCCTGATAGTTGTGCTGCCTTGAAAAAGAGCTCTTACCTCCATGTCTTTGAAAATACAGTTACTCTCTTATGACTCCAGCCTAAGGAAGTAATCTTAAAGAAAAAGAAGCAGGCAAAAAGAAAGCAAAGCAAAACAAACAAACAAAAACCTTTTTGGTGAATCAGCTTTAAAGATACCCTGTAGCACTTATCCTCCAGTTACTCCCCAACATTGACTAACCTTTGGGCTAGTGCAGTTTCTTCACCAGTGTATTGGGGGTAACGATGCCAATCCTAAGGACTGTGGTGAGAATTAGAAAGCATATGCACATAGTTCTTAGCATATAATTGATACTCTATGGAAGTTTCTGGGATGATGATGATGATGATGAAAATTTGTCTATAAATCAGCAGTGGTGCAGAAATGTCAAGAGTGAACTTAGCATTCCAATAAGGACCTTGCAGGGAATCTCAAAAGCCGGGAAGGCTGGAGCTGGCATGTGCCTTAAGGACCAGCCCATCTTTCTTCTTCTTCTTTTTTTTTTTTTAAATTATTTTATTGTTTATTTGAGACAGAAGGGGTGAGGGAAGGGGCAGAGGGAGAGGATCTCAAGTAGACTTCGAGTTGAGCATGGAAGCCAATGCGGGGCTCAATCCCAGGACCCTGAGATCATGACCTGAGCTGAAACCAAGAGTCAGACGCTTAACCAACTAACCCACCCAGGTGCCCTGAGACCAGTCCATGTTTTGTGTGTGTGTGTGTGTGTGTGTGTGTGTGTGTGTGTGTGTGAAACTGAGAGACACAGACGTTAAATAATTTGCTAGAGAAGTCTGCGTGAATCCTCAGAGCATTACAGTTAAGACCTTGAACAAAGACATATGTGTTCTGAGGCAAGAAACGCTAGTGAATTTGAGAGCCCTTCACTTTTTCTAAATTATTTAAATAATGTGTCAGCAAAGTCCTGTTTACAAATCACAGACACAATGCATTTCAGGAATCTTTCCTTTTCCTTTGAAATCAGTTACTGACCCATCAGTCCTGTGCAAGTTGTGCTAGGAGCTAAAATCAGAATAATCAAAATTCACATCTTGGGGTCTAAACACTGTCTGGATCAAAGTGATGTTTTCCTCTTTTTTAGCATCAGGTCCTAGTTTTAGGCCATTTCCTACTGTGTTTCTTTTCTTTTCTTTTTTTTTTTTTTTTTAAGATTTTATTTATTTATTTGACAGAGAGAGAGACAGCCAGCGAGAGAGGGAACACAAGCAGGGGGAGTGGGAGAGGAAGAAGCAAGCTTCCCAGAAGACCAGGGAGCCCCTCGCGGGGTCGATCCCAGGACCAGGATCACACCCTGAGCTGAAAGTAGACGCTTAAGGACTGAGACACCCAGGCGCCCCTCCTACTGTGTTTCTATAATCAACTATGTCCCGCAGTTGGTGAGGGCTTAAAGGAGACATTAGTGGTCAAATAGAACTTTAGAAAGGAAAACATTATAAATTCTATTGCCTTTCCTTTTGTCACACCTGACAAATAGGGAAAAAATTAACCTCAGTCACTGGAATCGGGGTCTACATAACTCATGGGGATAGCTGTGATCTCTTCACCATAGTATTGTAGTCAAAGTAGGAAGCAATTAGTAAATGTCAGCCCACAGGCATCCTTTCTGCCTTTCTCTCGGCCTGTGTCCCCTTCAAGAGGAATTCGGCCTCTCTTATTTATACCTCCTTTCTCCAATGTGCTAAAAATACAGGCATTTGGGGCGCCTGGGTGGCACAGCGGTTAAGCATCTGCCTTCGGCTCAGGGCGTGATCCCAGCGTTGTGGGATTGAGCTCCACATCAGGCTCCTCTGCTATGAGCCTGCTGCTTCCTCTCCCACTCCCCCTGCTTGTGTTCCCTCTCTCGCTGGCTGTCTCTATCTTTGTCAAAGAAATAAAAAAATAAAATCTTTAAAAAAAAATAAAATAAAAAAATAAAAATACAGGCATTTACATTCTTTGAACTTCAGTTTCTTCAAATCTAAATGGAGGATATTAATATCTTTATTAGTGGTTTGCTGCGATAATTTAATCTAAATAGTAAAAGCTATAGGCTCTATCTATCGATCTATAACAAATACCACTTTCCTTCCTGCCCTTCCTTTCCTGCTTCCCTTTTCCCTCCTTTATTCCTTCTGCGTTCCGCCTTCTTCCTCCCTCTCTCTCCCTTTCCTTTCCTCCATCTTCATGCTGCCAAAATGCATTAATCCTATTCCCAAGATGCTGAAATGATCACTAGTCACACAAGCCGTAGTCCCTACTCCTATTGGGCTATGTCTTCCATTTCATAAACTACAAGAGAAGCAACTGCTTAGAGGCGTTGGACCAAGACCCTTCCATCTCTAAAATCCTACAGTTCTTTTCTTACGGCACCAAAACATCTGGTGCTAACGGTAGGCATGTTTCTAGGGAAAGTTTGGTTATAAACATTTTTGCTTTGGGATTTGGGCTTTAAACAGCTTCTGATCAGAATTATTCATTCCAGGCTTTTAAAAACTAATTCGAAATCTACCCAGGTGGAAAAGAGCACGCCTTTCTGATGGTGATTTTTCACATTGTTCTGAAGGCAAGAAATTTAGATTTATATTTCTTCATTTTCTAAAAAGCAGGATGGATGTTCCATGTGCGCTTTTTACCTACGGTAGATTTGGGGTTGACACAATTCTTCAAAGAGATAAATGTCTTGAGAACTGGGCCGGAGGTTTGGAGTAAGTGCGTTATATTTGTGGTAGATTTTTCATTAGGTCGAGTTCCCATTAAGCTACACAATATTGCTCCATGGTGTTTGGTGTTTCACTATTCTGTTCCTCCTAAGATTTGGGGACCTGGAGTTATGAAACAGAATGAACAAAAAAAAAAAGGGAGCCTTTCTTTGGAATATTTTTGAAGTAGAAAATTATTTAGTTTGGTTAATACTGTGTTTCTTCGCACCTCTTGCAGAAAGGAAAGGACAGCAAAAGACGCACCGTGAGTATGGGAAATGAAAAAAATTTTCCTCTCCCCTTCAATCTTGTCTAAGAATTTAAATCCACATGAGACAGATTAACGGGAGAAAATCAAATTTAATTACGTACATATGGGGAATTCAAATAAACATGAAAGATTCTAAAGACAGTAAGGCAAAACGAAATATCTATGTCATTCTGGACTAAGGAGAAGGGAGTAGGGGCCTGGGGCTTCAAAGAGAAGGAAGACAATTCGCAGGAAAAATGGAATGAGTAAATGTTTGGTAATCAAATGTTTGTTGGGCCTTCCAGAGACAATGGGACACAGGAATTTTAACAAACAGCCTTGGCTGAGTTCCTCCCTGTCTACCACACCTATGGTTATCTGCGGTGATAGCTTCCTTCCTGGAGCAGGTACTCTCTCTCAGTTCTTTTCAGCAGTTGGGGAAAGGTCAAAAAGAAAAACTTCTTGAGTCTTCTGGTTCTTAAAAATAATCAGCTTAAAATAATCCACATGCCAAAGAGACACATTTTGGGGTGGCAGGTGTTGCTCTCCTGCAGGGGTGAGGGAGAGACAGAGAGGCAGGGAGGAGAGACTGCAGACGAAAGACACAGGTGAGTGAAAACAGATTCTTTCCTAACCCCACAGGCATGACAATGCTCAACCATCCACATCCAAGCTTTGCTTAGGGAAGATTTTAAAACTCGCGGTCAATCTCATTTACCTTCTCCTCACACTGGGTGTTTGCCTAACTTAACGTTAGGATGAAAGCTCAGGTTTAAGGTTTGGATTTGGCCCTTTGCTGATTAAGTGATACAGAGGAAGGAAAGGACAATAAGCAAAAAGTGCTGGATTGCAGGCAGGAAGACGTGACGAGGAGGTGCCGAGGAAGGTAAAGCTCTGTCCACCCAGCACTAAGTTTGCCTTGGGGGTCCTCTGGTCCTCAACCTCAAACGCCAGGAAGGGCTTCTGAAGGAGGGTGGTCTCAGTTATATTTCTGCCCAAGCATCTAGAAAATCAAAATGATCTGTCCAGATGAATGTATGAGCAAAAGCGTTACCTACGTATGACAGAATATTATTTGGCCTTCAAAAGGAAGGAAACTGTGACCCATGCCACAACATGGATGAACCTTGAGGACATGATGCTGAGTGAAATAAGCCAGTCATAGAAGGATACATAGTGTATGATTCCACTTTCATGAGGTACCTAGAGGAGTCCAATTCTCAGAGACAGAGAGGAGAATGGTGGTTGCCAGGGGCTGTGGGAGGAGGGAATGGGGACTTACTGTTTAACATGCACAGAAGTCTCATTTGGAAAGATGAAAATGTTCCAGGGATGGATGGCGGTGACCATTGCGTAACAATGTGAATGTACTTATGCCACGGAATGGTACACTTAAAAATTGTTAGTCAATTTTATGTTATGTGAGTTTCACCACAATTAAAATACTACTACTACTAATAATTGACTTGTCCAGGCCAGAAAGAGTAGCAGTGGAGAAGCGTGCTTTACAGAAATAAGCTCCTCCAGGTGAACTCACACAAGGAAGTGAAGGGAAAGAGAATACTTTTTACTGTAAAAGGTTCCTGTTATTTCAAATATTATGTTCATGTTATCTCACTCAGCAAAAAGTTCGTAGGGCAAATGTCATCAGGAAACCAAGGCTCAAAGGTGAGCAGCCTGCCTCTGCTTCTAGCCCGGGGCTGGGCCACTTCAGGAATTTGATGCCAAGCCTGTCCGTGACAAAGCCCACACTCTCTTTCGCGATGCACTTTCTTTAAAGGGCTAGTTTTCACCGCGTTTCAAATACCGAAGATCATAACTCCATATGTAGGGACATTTAAGAAAATGTAAACATTGCTCGAGTGTGGGAAGAGAAAGCAGGAAGAAAGGATCCCTAACAAAATGAGAGCGATGGATAACCTATGGCAGCATAAGAAAGTCCCCATTAACTTCTAGAGATCATTTTGGGTTTCTTACCTCCCTTGACTTCGGAATTTGAAAGCTCAGTAGCACATATGCCTACCGTTTTTCTAATCTGGCAAAAGTTGAAACAGGAGACCGAGCCAGCCTTTTCTGGATGTTCTAATGATAATGAGGGGTTTGGCATTAGTTTTGATTTTTGAGAGAAAAGAGGCCCAATTCAAAGGAAAGACAGAAGAGCTCAAAATTGAATTGAAAACTTAGGGATGAGGCCTCACCTTAATATCAGCTATCTTCCCAAAGGTCTTAATAAAATGAGTAAATTGTTCTGTGATAGAAAGAGCACCAGCACTGGAATCATAGAATGAGATTTCTCTGTCATTAGATGCTTTCCATTTTGTCTCTTTGAACTTCTCTCTTAACCTCTGTGAGCCTCAGTTCCCTCATACCTAAAATGGGAATAATAATGCCTAATTTGCTAGTTTGTTGAAGTACTCAATTATATTAAAGAAGATTATTGTTGAAGTGCTTGGCACATTTTGACTTAACATGAAGTGGTGGATAATTCAGTAGGAAAAAGATAATTTATTTTTCAAGCCAGTGGTCTTCTGTGTGTCACAATAAAGGTAGGCATGTTCAACACTCTCAGATCCCACATAAAGCTCTTGGTAAGGAAGGGAAATGTTTAATAATAATAATAATAATAATAATAATAATAATAATAATAATAAATTAAACCTTTCCATGCTTTGAGGTGAAAGGTAACCTGAAGAGTATTAACACCAAATGGAGATCCAAGGAACAAAATTTGGTGGTGTCCCACCATCATATTGCACTTTAGGCTGGTTATTTTAAAAAAATCTCCCCATCTAAAATCTTTAGGAAAATTGTTGGGTATTTATAAGAGATACTTTATAGCACAAATATTTTATTTATTAGCATTCCGCATGCATAGCAAAAGGAATAGGTCACTTGACTTGAGCCAACGTGTCCCTGGGCAGATTAAGAATACATCCGTTAAGAATGAGATTCATAATTAAAATATAAAGCCACCACTTCTTTTTAAGATACAATCATTGGCTTCAGTGGAGTGAAAATTGTCCAAGCAACTGGCTTTTCCAGTCTCTCATCAATTGCTTTTCAATAAATGAGGGTGGTTTAAAAAAACTAGTTTTGAACTCCCAGTCAGAGCTAGTCTGTCAGTGTCACTGGGCTGCAGTGAGCCAGAGAATGGAAAAGTTGATGCATTTTTTTCCTGTTCAAATGTTCTCTGTCTTCCTAATTTGTACATGAGCACTAAGATAGGCAGAATTGCAGATTCCATCCAGCATGACAGCAACCTTCCACATCACTAATTACCCGCCTTACTTCATGGAGTGAGAATCATGGCCGGGGAGGAAGAGCATGACAAATCTGTGGTGAACTGGGAAAATGGCACTAGTTCCGCAAATGCATACCTGTTAGCATGCTCACCGCCATGGAAACCATTCGCTGTTTACTGGCAATAGCTTTTGTTTGATTGCCCTCTTGGAAGGCAGCAATGTTAGAGTATTGTAAGTATGGGGCAAAGCCAGCGTGCCAGCATTTTTAAGAAAGAAGAAGCCAGGGACACCTGGGTGGCTCAGTCGGTGAGGTGTCTGCCTTCAGCTCTGGTCATGATCCCAGGGTCCTGGGATCGAGTCCTGCGTTGAACTCCTTGCTCAGTGGGGAGCTTGTTTCTGCCTCTGCCTGTTGCTCTTCCTGCTCGTGCTCTGTCTCTCTCTCTGGCAAATAAATAAATAAATAAATAAATAAATACAATCTTAAAAAAAAAAGAAAGAAAAGAAAAGAAAGAAAGGAAGAAAGAAGCTATACCGTGTCCTGCTTATTCATACGACAGTTCAGATACATCGGATCTCTGGGTTAGAAAGTCCATGAACACACCTAAGAGACAAAAGAGCAGAAGAATTTATTTTTTCTCCTTTGTCAGTGAACATTTAGCATTGATGCCAATTATAGGGAATATATACAGCCGAGGCAAACGTGCTTTCTCTGTGGATTATGGGGAAATCATGATTTACTTGTTTATTAACAGCATTTGAGATCAACTGGAAACCTGATAATATATCACTGGCTACTTTTCATGAAAATATCTTAGTCATTTTCAGTTTTGACATTCATACTTCCTAGGAGTCACTGGGAGGGAAGAAAGTGAGCCAAAAATCAGAATTAGGGACATGTTTTCCCCCTCATGTCTAATTTAAATACATCAAAATGTTCCCGATAAAATCAGGTCCCTCTCTCTTTCCCTCACTCTCTACCTGCTTCATGCCCAGAGATGGGTGATAGCAGTTCAGTACCCGAGCTGAATGTGACATCTTAATTTGGTCACCGGAGTCATTTGGAATCTGTGGACTGCCAAAATTCCAGTGGTGATTTGGCATGTGTTAAAAAGCCACTGAATAAGAAAATAATTTTATCTTACTTCTTATCCTCTCTTTTTGCTCAACTGGCTACTTCGCAGCTGGTTTGGCCATCTGTTCCATTCCAAAACCCAAGAGCCACACCTTGACCCCACCTCCCTGGGATCTCATTCCCTTCTCTGGTTCATTTTGCATTTAAACAGACTTCAAGGAATCCCCTTCTACACCTCTGAAAGAACGTGTTTTTAACTAGATGCCAAATGATGAAACCTAATGTCACCAGCTTTTTTTTTCTATGTTAACTGCTCATTCCTTATTGTAGTTTGATATTGTTATTCAACTACTGTAAATAAATGCTAATTAACAAAATGTCAATTGACTTTCAAAGCAGCTGCAGATGGCTTTTACTTTTTAAGAAACAGTTCCATCTTTACCAGCAACAGATGAAGAACCACCATATCTGACACCACGGTGATCCATTATGGCTCCATCATATGCATTTTAAATTAGGCTCAATACAATGTCTACCGAATGATATATTTTAATTGATTTAATAATGCCTAATGGGATTGTAATAAATGGGCCTCATTGGGTGGATTCTAAATATAGTTCAAAGATATTTTTTAAAGGAGTCACAAAAGGAAGAGATAGCAATGGGCATGTGAAGAGATTTACATAGAATTGTCTCATATTTTCTTCATTTTGAGAAAAAGTATAGGCTCAAAAAGGAAAGGACCAAGAAATTATTGGGGCCAAATAGATGTTTGCAGAATAAATAAGAAAATTCCATTTCTGAACAACAGGAAGAACCTCACTAAAGTAGAGAAATTGAGAAATTTGTAGAGATTAACCTAAAACTTGAAAACACGGTTGAGGGAAATATGTCTTCCCAGACATTGGACTAGAAGCCCACACCACAGGTAACATGTGACAGCCACGTTCTCTTACTTGAAGGTCTGGGTGTATTCAGAAGTCTGATCTGGGTAGGCTTAGCCCTAAAGTAATGAAGCCATAAGACATTTAAGTAGTACCAGAAGAAGATTCTTATGTATCTAAGATGGGATCTAGAGCCAAATTTTTCTCGTACCTGACAAAAGAAGAAAGATGAAAGCAGAGAGATAGAAATTTTGTTTCTATTACAGGAAGCTTATCCTACTTCTCGTTATGATGCAGTATCTCACAGACCAAGTCTCCTATGGAAAACACCTTGAAAATCCATATAAAACACAGAAGACACATTTTTGTAAGATATCAAAGAGCAGCCGAAATGTCTAGGACTTGAAGGGTTAAGAGCCAAGAAAGAGAGAAGCTCATTAGGGTGAGTTCAGTATTCCTTGTGCCACATTCAGGAAATTTGACAATTTTTCATGTGGAAGGAAAGGCTGAGGTTTGGGCAGAAGGTGGATGCTAAGAGGCAGAGAATTCAGCTGAGCTTTCAGCAGTCTCACACAGCTAGAGGGATACAAATTAGAGTTCAGAGCTGCTGAGGCAGACAGGACCTAAGGAGCCACGAACTCAGAGAGGAGAGGTGTAGAGGATTTCACCTGGAGCATTTGTTAAATTCTTCAGGTGCACAGGCAAAAGGTTAAAAAGTCAAGCAGAAAGCATGTGAAAAGCAAAAAAAGAGTTTGAGGCAGTGTCATGAGAGTGAGGAGATAAAAACTGGAGCCTAGGATTTGCAAAGGAAGAGGAGGTCTAGGAAATACCCCAGGCTTTTGGTTGCCATGCCAGAGGTATACAAAACCTTACAAAGATTACAGACTGCTTGAATCATCCTACTCTCTGGGGTTTTCTATAGCTGTCTGTCAGAGGATAGGATAAATCCCCTCTGGAAAAACATGACATTTTCCTGTACATCTACAGTTTTCCATAAATCGTTGTTATACATTCCATAAAATATTACTAGACATACCAAGAAACGGAATTAAAAACAAAACCGACAATAGAAGCCAATCCAGAGTTAACCTAGGTATTAGGATTAGGAGACATGGATTTAAAAAAAAAGCTGATTAATATGTTCAAGAAAAATAGATGTCAAAAGGGAGAATTCTACCAGAAAACTGAAGTCTGTAAAAGGATCAAATGGAATTTCTACAGCTAAATAATGTCATAACTGAAATTAGAATCTCAACAAAGGTGTTAATTGCCTTTTGGACATAGCAAAAAGGAGGATGTGTTAACTGGATGATAGGTCATTTAAAATATTCAGATTGAAGTACAGAGAGGAAAAGGAAGAATGCAAGTCACATAAGCAATATATGGAACATGGAGGAAAGATACAACGTGCATATAATTGGAGTCACGGAAAGCATGGAGAGATAATAGTGCAGAAGCAATATCTGAAAAAATAATAGCTGAGATCTTTTCCAAAATTAATGAAATATATCAAAGAAACATTACAAACTCCAAGCTGGATAAATACAAAGGAAACCACAATTAAGCTCATAACTGTAAAATTTCTGCAAACCAAAGTCTTAAAAGCATACAGAGAAAATAGACACTTTACTTTTAAGGGAATATGAATCAGACTGATGGCTATTTTCTCAAAAGAGAAATAAAAGCCAGAAGGCAATGCAATGACATCTTCAAAGTGCTGAAAGAAAAAAAATAAAAAACAAAAATGTCATGCTGGAATTATTTATCCAGTGAAAATCCCCTTCGAATGTATAAGTGAAATAAACATTTTTCTAGACAAACTTGAGCAGAGAATCCATCACCGGGAGACCTGCACTGAGAGAAATGCTGAAGGGACTTTTTCAGACAGGAGACTAGTTATTCCAGAAATACAAGGAGGAATGAAGAACAGAAAGAATAGATGGTAAATCTAATGTGTATTGATAGTCTTGCAGGGCTTAAAATATATGGAGAATTAAAATTCATGAAAACCATAACAGAGAATTAGGACAGAGGTTTCAATTGGACTAAAGTCTATCAGAGGAAGCAAAAAAAAAAAAAAAATCCTATTGAATTAGTCAAGTCCTCAGAACCCAAGTGAAGGCATCTGGGCAGAGTTCAATCACTGTGAAGTTAGTTACAAAAGGGGTTGAGGGACCTTGGGAGCTCCAAGGAATATCAGGCTAAGCGCAGCATACAGGACTGTTTGAAGAACAGCCCTCTCTCTGAGCAGTGGGACTACCAGTGGAACTAACATTCTCATGTAGAGAATTTTATTTTATATGTTTATTTATAAGATTTATTTATTTATTTTAGAGCGAGTGTGCAAGAGCACTCAGGGGAGGGGAGGGGAGTGGTAGAGGGTGAGGGAGAGAGAGGATCCCAAGCAGACTCCCTGCTGAGCACAGAGCCCAACACAGGACTGGATCCCAGGACCTTGAGATCATGACCCAAGCCGAAATCAAGAGTCAGATGCTCAAATGAATGAGCCACACAGGCGCCCCAACATGTAGGGACTTTTAAGTTGTTTTAGATGAAGAAATATATTTATTAGCACTTTTTTCATTGTCTCCCCCTTCCCCATTCTCAACTTTGTTTGTGTTTGGTTATTAAACAAAAGGGCCCTTTGGTCAGTAACAGGCTATTCTCCCTTCGTTTCATTATCTAGAGCAAACTGAAACTCAGGGTAAGAACTTGAATTCCTCTGTGGCAGATCAAGTGAATTTGGCCACAAGATCAAAATTTTTGGATAGGACAAAGACATCAATGTCCTGGTGGCCTGGTGAGGAATTTGTAGTTAGGAGGCAGAATGTGGTGCCAAAACTGGATTGAAAATTGTCAGTTTGATGTGGGGAAGAGAAGGTGAGTTTTCCCCTCTCCCTTAGACATACAATCACCTAGGACCGCAAAGTTAGCCGTAGATTGAAAAGTTTTTGGGACTTTGGGTTTCAAAAAGATACACTTATCACTTTTGGGTACTTACTAATAAGGGGATATTGGGCACCTCTTTTCCAAAAAGGGGGTTGCTAATATCTTATAATCTCCTTTGGTGTATCTAGTCGGCTGTTAAAAGCTTCTATTAAGTTTTAAATTTTGGTTATTTCATTTTCCCTTTTTATAAGTTCATTGGTTCTTTAAAGAAAAATTAACACTGTCAATTTTTTTTTTATGGCTTTCTGCTCTCAAGCCTGTTCTCCCCCACCCCCCTTTAAGAATAGTAAACACTCTTGCTCTGTAACCTATATCTGGTAATTCTGCTAGCTAAATATTTGCAAATTTGTTCTAGTTGACATCATGGTGCTTTGTTGAATTGTGCACCTAATTTTCTTGACTCTATGCTAGGTTCTTGTGCTTGGAAAGTCATTTATAGGAGTAATTTGAGGCCCAGGATGAATTTGATGTACCTTCTTCCAGAAAGAATTTATATTTGCTTCTGAAAGATGTCTGGAGGAACTACCGCCTTAAACCAAAGTTCAAGGCTTGAGGGTCCTTGACCCGCCTGCTTATTTGCAGGAAATCTGCTTAGCTTCTGGCTCTCTTTTACCCTAGGAGTTCCTTCTTTGAGGTTCAACTTTAATGAAGGGGTGATTTATTGGTAGACTTTGTAGCTCATACAGCCTCTAGGTTTTGATTTCTGTCCATTTCACCCCATGAAGTCACCAAAACGAAAGTTCCATTTTGCCGGGATCAGCAAATAGTCTCAGGGTAAAAGCTGCTTCTGTGCTTCCTTAATAATCTCCCTCCATTTAGGTCTGGTACCTCCTTTCTAACGTGTTAGTTTTTGAATGCTTTTAGGCAGATGTTTTTTGTATTATATTTAGCATTTTTGGTTGTTTTTAGTGGGATGGTTGGCCTGGATAACTTACCTGATTATTCCCAGAAACTTAAAATTCAAGATAAAAAATTATCTGCAATGTGATGATGTTATCTCACAGCATTCGTAGTTCAAGTAGATAATATGCACTTTGTACGCTGAAAATAGCTGTTAAATTGTCAGTTATTATTATTGTTAGAAAGTGGAAGAAAGAGACCCAATTATTATGTGCTGGCTACCATCTCATGTGGGGATGTGTCATCGCTTCAGAATGGCTTTGGTTTTGCAAGCTCCCATTAACTGGTTAGCCTAAGAAGAAAATTTATTAAGGCTTTACTATAAAGCCGAGATTGGCAAGCCATGACCTATGAATCAAATCTGGTTTGTGGCCTATTTTTATTTATAAATAAAGTTGTATTAGAACACAGACACACTCATCCATTTGCATATCTGCCTTTGTGTTACAGGACAGAATTGAAAAGTTGAGGCACAGGCTGCATAGCCCACAAAACATACAATATTTATTCTTTGGCCCCCAGCAGGAAAAGTTCGCTGGAAGTAATCGAGTTTGCTATGAGGTATTATTCCTCAGAGGTCTGCCTGACCAGTTTCCATGCTGGGAACGTCAACACTGCCCACTTACTTTCTGCATTTTCTCTGCGCGATTTTAATTCTTAGAAGCTTGGACTCAAGATGATAGAGTTTTCAGTCAATCACACTAAGAAATTTCCATAGAAATCGCACTGAAGAGCAAAATATCTTCAAATACTTAACAGAGAGGAAATCATTCCTCTTAAACAGTTCAGAAAAAGAATTTTTTTTCCTTGCACAGGTATTCTTTCACTTAGTTTCTGCTTTTTGAGAGAATGCATTTTCCTCTTCATTTCTAAAGTTAAATTCTTTGTTTTTTTTCAGGAACGTGTACTTCTCGGGGTTCTGTGGAGTAGAGGGAATTCACAGGCAGCAAGGAAAGACAAAGGCAGGCACAGAGTAGCCCTCGGTGGGGCACGGGAACCAGCAGGGGTTTCCACCAAAGAACACCATGCTTTCTGAGCAGGTTCCTGCTTCTCGGGAGCCAGAGGAGAGGCCTTGGCATAAAAAATTAAAAAATTTAAAAAAAAATCAAAGAAAAAGAAACTGGAAGAGGAAGTTATATTCAAAGCCCCCGCACCGCGTTGCTTTTTCCCTCAGCCCCAGCTGCAAGGAGCAGGTCCCTGGTCCTGTGTATGATGTCAGTTAGGCCCCTGCTTCGGGTCCCGACTGCGCGCAGACTTTCTACACGTCGACAGTGGTGATGTCATCTGCGCTCTCGGTGTGAACACTGCATCACCGGCTCTGTGCAGACTCGGACGCCACCGAGTCGAGCAGATGACCAGGTTGAGATGCATCTTTCTGAGCTGAATCAGGAGTCTTGAAAAACGCACTACCCCGTGGTGAAAGGGTTTGTGTTGCTAGATCAAAACCAACGAACCCAGTAATCCTACCCTCCCCCTCCCCCGACCCGGACCCAGGGTCCTGTTGGACAGGTGCCTTCCAAGATGTGGAGGAGAGTGTATCCTGGGCAGTGGATCCAGAAGGGAGGAATAAAGAAATAATGCAATCATTTCTTTATAGAGAATCAGCTGCCTTACATGCGTGCCACTTTGTTTATTAACCCATCTGAAATTCCGGGCTCTTCGCCGGCTGATGAGTCTGTAACTCGGTGACAATTAACCGTCATGGCTCAGAGACAGACCCTTGTAAATCACCGCTGGGCCGGCCTGCCAGAGCGGTCTGCACCTGGGTGGCTGGCTCACAGCACCCCCATTTTACTCCACTTTCCGTGCGGAATCCTCTGTCGTCTGTCTTCGCTGGAGAGCCAAGCCCGGCTCTAAATTCCCTTCTGTGATGTGGAGGGGCGGGAAAGGAGAGGCTGCAGCCCCTGAGGGGCGGGAGGGGGTGGCGATGTGGGAAAAGCCAAGGGGCTCCCTTCTCGAGGCCCGGACACAAAAAGGCCCTCTGTTCCCCACCACCTGGGCTCACCAGGCTCGTTCTGTGGGAATCCGAGGCTTGCCCAGGCAGTCGGAGGGCCCGGGAGCGTCGGAGAAGGGGGTTCCTCTGCGGCCAGCTCCCGGTGCCGGGTGGGAACTGCGTGAGGCCGCTGGTAATTTTCCGGGCTCTCAGCAGGCTCGGCGGGGCCGCTCACACAGGCGCCGGCACAATGAACGCGTGGCCGCGGGGCCAGATGGGCTCTGTTCTAGGCCAAAGGGGACAAGGGACCGCAGACCGGCATTTGCTCAGCTCTTTGGCGTGCTGCTGGCCCTCTGTCTTCCCGCGCTGGATTTACCTTTCAGTGATACCCAGAGGGAGGGCACATCGCAGCAGGTCCCCTGCAAGCTGGAGATTTGCTGATTTGCACCCTTCTTGTGCATAGTTTTATGTGGGCTGGGAAAACAGATGGCTCCATCCAAGTTGCTGAAAACCCAGCTGGTTATTGCTGCACTAGAATGACCTGAGTTTGGGGATCTGAGTCTTCCCTGCCAGAGCCCTGGGCAAGTTGGGAAATGTGTCTTTCTGAATTGAGCACAGACAGATGAGGCTTGAATCACTGCTTCCCACCCTCTCCCCTGTGCTCTGGGGAGCACAGGAATGGTGACATTAAACACAGCACATTACACCCGGCACCCCTGCTCCCTCACATCCTTTGTTTGAATTAGGTGGATTAAAAATTAATTTTATCTTTTATTGTATTATTTTTTAAAGATTTTATGTATTTATTTGAGAAAGAGAATGTGAGCACAAGCAGGGGGATCAGCAGAGGGAGAGGGAGAAGCAGACTACCCATCTAGCAGGGAGCCTGATGCGGGGCTCGATCCCAGGACCCAGGGACCATGCCCCAAGCCAAAGGCAGCTGCCCAACTGACTGCACCAAGCAGGACCCCCTAAAAATCAATTTTAAAATAACAAACCAACAATAGTAATTTTCCTTTCTTTTCTACTTTTTAAACCAAACCAGCACCCTGACCCCCATTTCTCAGTAAGGCTGACATAGAGTTTCATAAAAGAAATTCAGAAATCATTTCAATCCAACCTTCACTGAGCACCTATTTTATTCCAGGCATGATGGTAGGTGCTGGAAATACAAAACTGCATAAAACATGGCCTCTATAATCAGAGAGCTCACAGTCTAGCTGGAAGAGAGATGTGTGAAAAGAAGACAGCTATTAAAAAAAGAAGACAGAAGTGCTGTCATAGAAGTAGGTAGGGAGTGACATGACACATAAGGAGGGACTAGCAGGACCAGCCCTGCAGTGGTGACACGTGGGGGCAAGTAGGACTTTGGGGCAGATGTAGGGACAGTTGCAGCTGTGAAATGTGGAGGTCGGCTTGGACCCCACAGGCTGGTACAGCACCCAGTGCCCTCACTCGTCCTATCTAACCTTCGTCCAGGCCGGTGGTGACCTTGGCTCCCATGATTCTGGGGAGGCTGACCCCATCTCAGCCTCACGGGCGGATCCCATTCTGTCTAAGATAATCATGGCCCTCACATTCCTGTGGAGGTTGGATTTAGAAATGGGTATAGGACCAAACTGAGGCCTATGACACATGGTGTCTCCTGTGGGGTATCATAGAAAGCTTCCTCCCTCCTAAGAATACAACACTTGAAGACAGGGTTCCCCTCTCTTCCCACAGATGTCGCCTTGCCTCCGCTAAGCAAAGGGAGGGTGTTCCCCAGGGGAGAGATTCGGTTAGATGGTGGGGTTCAAGTGCAGCCAGAGCAAGAAGCAGCACCGAGAGGTGGCCGGAAATACCTGCTGGAGGGCCTCGGAGGCATCAGGGGTTCTGCTTCCTAGGGCGGCTGATGGGCTTGTCCCTGTGGTCACGGCCACAGCTCAGCAGCAAGGAGGCATCTTGACTCAAGCTGACCTTGTACTGGGATTTAAAAAAAGCCAGAGATGGAGCAACTCTAAACACAGAGGTGGCTCCTTGTTAGCAAAGACTGTGCCCGAATGCCACCCTCATGGAAATCCTGAAGCTGCACATCGGCCTTTTCCGCCACGTCTGCTATGATCACTCATTGTTACAATGATACGTGTAAGGTGCTCGCTGTAGTATCCCCTATGTGGCAGGCGCTCAGGGCACGCTAGCTCCCAGCACAGATCGCAAAGGATCCTTTCTGGGTGCCAAGGATAGCAGAAGAATTGATACAAACAATCCCGGGGGCTCCGTCGCCCCTTCTCTGCCAGTTAGGAAGTCCGTTTGCCTTGCTGCATTGTTACTTCGTTTCTAACGCTTTCTGTCAGTTCTTCCTCGTACTGTTGCACCAACTGGAGTGGCGTCTCTGCCTGTAGGGCCCCGGCTGCCGGCTGCACTTGGCCTTTCTGGTCCAATCCACAAATTTAGGTTGCCGATCACACAAAGTGTGAACCTTTTGGCTCCGCGTCTGGGCCTCTCTGCTTTCGGTTAGACAGGAAACCAGGGTTGGGCAAACCTCCAAGGTTTCAGATGGGCCTTCTGCTCAGATAAGCTTCCAAGGACGTCTCTGCTCGGGAACAGTAACAGCTCAAGTTCTTTCCTGGGTTTCAGCTTGTGCCTCTGTGACATACCAACAGATTTAGAACTGACGTTATAATTGGAGTGAAAATGCCCACATGTGACTTGAATTAAGCAGACCTCCGTGGATCGGAGATGCAAGGCTAACTAATCTCAGGGTGTTAAGCTGAAATTCTCCGAGAGGCACCAAACAATCTCCTCTGTCAGAGATAAGTCTTTGGCCTACGGGCTTATTTTTAATTGAGTTCAGTTTTGCTTGGGATACAGAGAGCGGTGTGCTTAATGCCATAGAGCCACAGCATGTTCCGGTGGGGAGATTTGCTTTGGGTCATTCTGCCCCGAGTTCAAGTCCCTGCTCCGTTCCTTACCAGGTGTGGCCAAGAGATTTAATTTCTCTGATCCTTAGTTTCTAGCACCTTTCTCATAGGGCCATTGTGAGGACCAAATTAAATATGTGTCAAATGCCCAGAACATAATAAATGCTCAGTAAGTGGTAGGTATTGTTTCTAGGTCCCCGCAGACAGGAGATTGCTATTGTACAAATTTATTTTATGAGTTCAGAAAAAAAATCATGCTAATAAAAATAATGAAATCTGGAATGGAAAACCGACTATATGTTAGGCTTTCCTCTACACTTTTACATGTTATGACTCATTGAATCCTCATAACACTCTTTTTTTGTTTTAAAGATTTTATTTATTTTTTGATTTGAGAAAGAGTAAGAGAGAGAGAGCGAGCGCAGGAGCAGGCGCACAGGGAGAGGGAGAAGCAGACTCCCCGCTGAGCAGGGAGCCCGACGTGGGACTTGATCCCAGGGCCCTGAGATCACTACCTGAAGCGAACGCAGACACTTAACTGACTGAGTCCCCCAGGCGCCCCCTCATAACACTCTTTATTGTCCCTGTTTTATAGATGAGGAAACTCAGGAATTAAAAGCTATAAACGGTGCCTCTTTAATGATTATTCAAAATTCACCTAAGTTTTTAGTCCTCTTGATAGGCCAGTTTGCTCAAGAGAACAATTTTATTCAGACATTCTCATACTTGATTCTCACTGGATCTTTTGAATTGGTTGCCCAGTGTTAAGAATTTCCCAGCATCCCCTAGAAGCAATATATTAGGGAGAAGTTCTTTCAAGCATAGCTAAAGCTAATAATGGAGTTTTTCAGCTCAGTTTGGAAGAATGAGCAGAGCCTGGGGGAAAGGAATTTCCTACTTTACCTTTGCAATATATTTAGCTTTATCAAAAGGCCAAGAAAACAAGCTAACATTCAAAAAACAGTTAACTATAAACAAATCAAGAGAATCTCTGTCACCATCCAACGTTTGCCCCTTTTGGAAACAGGTCAGGTGCCCTCGGCAGACATGGAGATCTCTTCATTCAGATTCACATTCCCTGAAGTGTGTGAAGTTGCAGTGTCAGGATTTGCTCGCGAGCTTGAGTACCTACTATGTGCACAACACTGAAGGGTTCAGTGATTGTAGAGAAAGAGTATATGTGCTTGGTCAGATTTGAACTTGAAGGATTCTTTTTTTTTATTTTATTTTTTATTATATTATGTTAGTCACCATACAGTACGTCCCTGGTTTTTGATGTAAAGTTCGATGATTCATTAGTTGCGTATAACAAATCATAAAATGGGCAGAAGATATGAACACTTTTCCAATGATGACATACAAATGGCTAACAGACACATGAAAAAATGTTCAAAATCATTAGCCATCAGGGAAATTCAAATTAAAGCCACACTAAGATACCACCTTACGCCAGTTAGAATGGCAGTAATTGACAAGGCAAGAAACAACAAATGTTGGAGAGGATGTGGAGAAAGGGGATCCCTCCTACATTGTTGGTGGGAATGGCAAGTTGGTACAGCCACTCTGGAAAACAGTGTGGAGGTCCCTTAAAAAGTTAAAAATTGAACTACCCTATGACCCAGCCATTGCACTACTGGGTGTTTACCCCAAAGATACAGACGTAGTAAAGAGAAGGGCCATATGCACCCCAATGTTCATAGCTGCATTGTCCACAATAGCCAAATCATGGAAGGAGCCGAGATGCCCTTCAACAGATGACTGGATTAAGAAGTTGTGGTCCGTATATACAATGGAATACTACTCAGCTATCAGAAAGAACGAGTTCTCAACATTTGCAGCAACATGGACGGCACTGGAGGAGATAATGCTAAGTGAAATAAGTCAAGCAGAGAAAGACAATTATCATATGATTTCTCTCATCTATGGAACATAAGAACTAGGAGGATCGGTAGGGGAAGAAAGGGATAAAGAAAAGGGGGGTAATCAGAAGGGGGAATGAAACATGAGAGACTATGGACTNGGAATGCAAGTTGGTACAGCCACTCTGGAAAACAGTGTGGAGGTCCCTTAAAAAGTTAAAAATTGAACTACCCTATGACCCAGCCATTGCACTACTGGGTGTTTACCCCAAAGATACAGACGTAGTAAAGAGAAGGGCCATATGCACCCCAATGTTCATAGCTGCATTGTCCACAATAGCCAAATCATGGAAGGAGCCGAGATGCCCTTCAACAGATGACTGGATTAAGAAGCTGTGGTCCATATATACAATGGAATATTACTCAGCTATCAGAAAGAACGAATTCTCAACATTTGCTGCAACATGGACGGCACTGGAGGAGATAATGCTAAGTGAAATAAGTCAAGCAGAGAAAGACAATTATCATATGATTTCTCTCATCTATGGAACATAAGAACTAGGAAGATTGGTAGGTGAAGAAATGGATAAAGAAAGGGGAGGTAATCAGAAGGGGGAATGAAGCATGAGAGTCTATGGACTATGAGAAACAAACTGAGGGCCTCAGAGGGGAGGGGGACAGGGGAATGGGATAGACCGGTGATGGGTAGTAAGGAGGGCACGTATTGCATGGTGCACTGGGTGTTATACGCAAGTAATGAAGCATCAAACTTTACATNAGCATCAAACTTTACATCGGAAACTGGGGATGTACTGTATGGTGATTAACATAATATAATTAAAAAAAACATAAAAAAATAAAATGAAGCATTTTCAGTCAAGAATCTGAAATTCGAGATTCAAGAATGCCCAGCTGGGGCGCCTGGGTGGCTCAGTTGTTTAAATGTCTGCCTTCATCTCAGGTTGTGATCCCGGTGTCCTGAGATCGAGTCCCACATCAGGCTCCCTGCTCAGTGGGGAGTCCGCTTCTCCTTCTCCCTCTGCACCACCCCAAGCTCTCTCTCTCTCTCTAATAAATAAATAAAATCTTTAAGAAAGAGAAAAAATGCCCAATTCCAAGAAGCACCACGCATCCAGACTCTCGGGCTGGACTTCTCCAGAGCATAAGCCGGAGTCTTCTCTCCCCATTCTTCTGCCTCTCCTTGTCCTACTGGAGTCCTTCAATTTTGTTTTCCCTGTATCAATTATCTGAGAAATGGCTCTCAAAATATAATTCATGGGACTCCAATTTGTAAGACCAGTTCTTTAAAGTTTAAAGTGTTTATGCTGAAAATTGGACAATAACAATACATTTTCTCCACATATAATTGCTTATTTTATCCCATGTTTTCAAATCCCATGCAATTGGCTCCTTTTAGCATTGTTACTCTCCTCCGCCTTTTTCCTCATTCCCCAACACTCTGCAAGGTCCTACCTCTTCCTGCCAAAGTTCTGTGTCTTGTATCAAGGTCCTGCTTCTGGGAACGCTTTCATAAACCATAGCTGAAATAAATTAAAACATTTTTTGCCATTATAATATTACTCTATTCTCCCCACCCATGTAGCTGTGGTGCTGAAATGCTTTTGAGGGTGAGCCGTTATTGGTAGCATCCTTTCCCCGTCAAATCTGCCTGAGGCTAGAAACCACTAAGAACAAGCGGTCTAATAGCCCCCACCTGCCTGGATTGTCTTGGGTAACTGTAATCGAGTGGGCTTCTGTGAAATGCCACAGGAGAGCTGTGACGCATTTATCGCTAATTGGGTCATTCTAGTTGATATCTGGGGATGGCTGGTATTGTTTATGGCTAGGATGAGCACATTTTAATGATCCAAAGAAAATGAACACAAGTTGCCACTTCCAGTATTAATTTTAATAACTAAGTGCAAATGGAATTATTGGTGAAAATGAATTCCTTTTGATTGCAGCCTGCCCCATTTACTTTGGCTGTAGTGGGCACTCCTGCTAAGGGTCGAAAGGACCATTCATGTTGGAGATGAAGGCCACCTTTCACCTCCAATCAACTCTGGAAGGTGTGAGTGTATCCTGGGTGGGGCTCTGGACATCCAACCTCCCAAGTGAAAATACATCCTGTTCTAGCCAGGAACCCCCGGAGATCTGCGTCCTCAAAAACATGCCAGTTGGCTTCTATGACAACACTGGAAACATGCAAATAGCATGCATTTAGCAAAATCCCACACGGTAGAGAGCAAACTCCTGGCTGTCTGAGATGTTTGACAGGATTCAGTTTTATTTGACATATTTCTTTCAAGTCTAGCATTTAAAGCAAAAAAGGAAATTGGTTGCCTGAGGTCAACCTTTTACTTCTCCAACATCCTAAAGGGAATTATGTCACAAAATTCTGCAAGAATTAGCTACCAGGACTTTGTTCAAAAACTCTCAATGGCTTCTTTTTTCTTTTTTTCCATGAAAAATCCAAACTCTTGAGGCCTGCACAACCTGGCACCGATGAACCTTTCTACCCTTCTGTATGTTCTGCCACTCCTTCCCCTTTACCAGTACCTTATGGTCCAACTAAATGGCATGTAACTGACTTTTCTCTAAAAACCTCCATACTTCCAAATCCCATGTAGTTAGCTCCTCTTAGCACTATTACTCTATTCCACCCTTTCCCTCATCACTCTATCTCCTCCTTGCAAGGTTCTGCCCTCTCCCATTAAAAATCCTGCATTTCTGCCCTCTTCCATTAAAAATCCTGCATCCTGAATCAAGGCTCTGAGTCTCTGAGTCCTTCCACAAGCCAAAATACATTTTATAAATTGACCACTAGTATAATAACAATTTGGTGTTGTTCCTATCTGCTTACAGTTCATTCACTTCGGAGATCTTCTCCATCCCAAAGCTGGCACATAGTATATGCTCATTAAATGCTCTAACGTGTGCAGGGTTGAATTAAAAATAATGGTTATGGTTTACTATGACTATTATTATTAGCATCCCCAAAATAAGTGATGTAACAGGTATCTTAATTGTATCCGAAGAAACATACATATGACCCTTCTACGTGGATCAATTTTATCTTCGTACATGAATTTGGAGCTTACCCTTTCAATCTAGCATCTCATAACATTCCTTTTAGTCACAGTGAGTAAGGTGTATTTTTCTTCTTAAGAGAGAAGTATCAACAAGTTCGTTGGATGCACTGTGATAGGCAAAGTGAGAAGTACAAAAGAAATAATATACATTGTCTCAGGAGCTTACCATCAACTTGGGGAGAAGACATTAAGACATATGTGATGTTTAGGGAATGCTGAGTGCTCATGATAGCAGCTAAAGATGTAGAGGGAAGCCAGAGAAGGAAGAGGTAAGTGGGGATGTGAGCAGTGAGAGTAGACATCCTCGAGAGATGATACTGAGATGAGCCTTGAGGACAAGTAGGATATGAGGCATACGACAGAGGGGAGGGCATCACCTGCTGACAGAGGAACTGAACAGAGCCACCCAGCTGACAGGTTGGAGTGAATGGGGCGGGCGGAGTGTGAGTATGTTGATGGGATGGGAAAGGCAAGGATGCACTGAACTGGAGTGGACCGTCTTTTTTTAATTTTTTTAATTTAATTTTATTTAAGTTTAATTAATTACATATAGTGTATTAGTTTCAGCGGTAGAGCTCACTGATTCATCAGTTGTGTACAATACACAGCGCTCATTATATCACATGCCCTCTTTAAAGCCCATCACGCAGTTACTCCATCTCCCCACCCCCCTCCCTCTCCAGCAACCCTCAATTTGTTTCCTACATTTCAGAGTTTCTTATGGTTTGTCTTCCCCTCTGGTTTCATCCTATTTTATTTTTCCCCTCCTTTCCCCTATGATCCTCTGTTTTGTTTCTTAAATTCCACATATGAGTGACATCATATGATAATTGTCTTTTTCTCACAGACTTATTTCGCTCAGCATAATACCCTCTAGTTCCATAGCATTGTAGATTCTGGAGCAAGTGCAGGCGGAAGCAAGCCCTTCCCTTTATGGAGATTAGTGTACAAGCAGATTGCAAAATTGGCTGGAGGAGGGAGAGAAAGACCAACAAAGGGGAGGTGGGGGGAGGTCAATACTGCTTTGTCAGAGGGAGGTAAGGAGGTCAAGGCCTAGGACGCAGGGGACTGTGTGCCGAGTTGAGAATGACCACAAGACATTCCAAAAGAAGAAAGGACTCACGATGGGAAGACGAGGAGTCAATAGCAGAAGCACCATTCCACCTGGGGAACGTTTGTTGCAAAGAATAGTGACTTGTTGTTTTCTTTAGGGGATACTGAAAAATTTTCTTTCTCAAAACATAAAGTTTTGGGATGAAGGCTGGACAATTATCTGTAAGTATATATTGATCAAAGCTTATCAAGTGTCTATAACCTTCTAAGTTCTGTGAATTCAGAAGTGAATAAGCACAATTTCTGTCCTCAAGGAGTCCAAACTCAGTGGCCACAGTGTGGTCACTGGAGGAACAGTAGGTATTATCAGGACACTGAGGTTCTAAGGAAGGCCTTCTGAAGGCTGGGCCTTGAAGGATGACCAGGAGATGATGAGGCGAAGAGGGCAGCTGTGAACGAAGCCTGAACAAAGTGGTTGAGGCAGAAGCTTGAACAAAGATGGACAGAGCTGAGAACCAGGGGCTCTAAGTGGGCAGTGATGGTCGGCGTACTCGGTTTTGTAATCTGTATGCTGGCACGATGCTGTGATAGATTGTGCTCCATCTATCATCCAGCGAGTGGGTGCCAGAACCCTCTCCTTTAACCTCCCCTTGTAGGTTTTATTTTCCAGCCCTTCAGTCATCTTGACAGCTTTCCTCTGAAGCCCATCCAAAATCTACTGCGCTTCTCAGCTGAAGCTTCTGGAATTAGACACATGACCCTGGAGGGGCTGATTTTATCTGAGTATAAAGAGAAGATGGGTCCGGTGTTCCCACGTGCGAGGTATGCATTCCAGTACCTCGCTGGCTCCAGCGGTTATTTCTGACCATGACCCTCTGGTCTATTTCCGACACTCTTGAACACAAGCTCCCCTCACGTGTCTCAGGTCTGGTTTTCTGCCCCAAGTGTAACGATGCCCTTGTTGAGTCACATTGTGCAAATGATAAAACCCCAGCTGTTCGAAACACCTTTCTTTTTGGAAACACAAAGCACCTATCTCAGACTACCAGCCTCTTGACGCTTCTGGAAAGGGGGGGGCGGGTAGGCTGCCAAATTCCAACATTTTGGACGGACAGATTGAAGCCCAAAGTTTAATTGATTTAGCCTGAATCACCTATGGAGATGGATGAAAATTATTCTGGAAAGCAGCGAGATGACTTTCTCTCTCATCAGCACTGAGCCAATTAATTCACACTTAGGGCAACCCTCCTCTCTTCCCCTGCCCACAGCTGTAGCAGAACCCTCCTCTCCTTCCTTCCTGCCTCCCCCCTTCTTTACTTTTCTTTCTTCTTTCTTTTTTTCTTTTTAAAAATTTTGTTTATTTATTTGAGAGAGAGAGAGAGAGAAGAGAGCATGAGAGAGAGGAGGGTCAGAGGGAGACGCAGACTCCCCTCTGAGGAGGGAGCCTGATGTGGGACTTGATTCTGGGACTCCAGGACCAGGACCGGAGCAGAAAGCAGTTGCTCAGCCACCTGAGCCACCCAGGCGCCCCTCTTCCTTCCTTCCTTCCTTCCTTCCTTCCTTCCTTCCTTCCTTCCTTCCTTCCTTCCTTTCTTTTATAAAGATTTACTTATTTATTTGAGATAGAGAGTGTGCGAGAGTCAGGGCTCTATCTCATGACCCTGAGATCAGGACCTGAGCCGAAACCAAGAGTCTGACACTCAAGGGCTGCACCACCCAGGCGCCCCGCCTCTTTCCTCATTTTTACAGCAGTTCCACTGTGGTCAGTGCACGCATGCATTCAACTCCATGGCAGATAGGCTACGAAGCAAATCCAAGATACTTAAGCCTGGCCCTGGCGGGAGTTTACAACTCAGCAATTTTTAAATAACTGGGGGGATCTGTTTGTTTTCTGGACCCCACCAACCTGCGTTCCTATGCAGAGGACGACATGCCACCTCCGCTGTGCTCCTGGAGCGTTTCACACAGAACTTTCTGTCCCCGCATGTATCCCACTGCCTTGTACTTGCTTACGAGGCTCTCCCCCTGCCCCCCTCTTCCCTGCTCCGGGCTCCAGGCTGGGAGCTGCAGCCTGCAGGGCTGCATGCGGGGATGGGCCACGCATGTTGGTGGAATGGGTGCAGGCCCCGGGGAGGCCCCTCTGCACGCCTCTGCCCCCACCTCTGGGTGCCACAGCTCTACTTTCCTGCGTGTGTCCCAGGAGAGCAGGAAAGTGTTCCCTGTGTGGAGCTTGTGGGTTCAGCTGACGAGTTTGGGTTCTGCTTTTTCCACAAGCCCATGAGTCAGTGGCTGACACTTCCAGGCTGCAGCCGTCTCTGACATCTAGAGCTGATGCCTGTCCCTGTTGTCGCGTGTCAAAGGGTCATGGGATGGATATTAAACAACTGTGACCACAGTGGGGAGCGGGGAGTAAATGGCCACAGAGGTGACTCCGAGAACTGGAGGATCTCGGCGCCCAGCAAACCTGCCTTGGAGAAAAGATGTGTGCAATCAGTGCTTCTTGCCGGTGGTGACTGTGATCTCTTCATGGCCTCCCTAGAAACTGTCCGAGGAAGTCTCCTGTCTGCTGCAGTTTCTCTTGCTTCGTAAAGTCTAAGCCAGACTGCCGAGGACACAGCATTCTCAACACCGAGCTCTCTTGGGATGGTGCCCAGAGCAAGGTTCCGGGAACACACAATATTTCCATAATCCCTGGGGCGAAGCTACTGTTGCAAGCAGCCGAGGCGAAGTCTCGGCATGGGGCTCTGAGTCCCCAGCCTCCCGTCCTCTCCCTTCCAGCAGGGTTATCAGCAAAGCCAGCGGCTGGCCCTCTGGAACGCCTCCTCAAAGGGACAGGTGGCCATTATTGTTGGCCAAGGACCCAGGGCTCAGAACTGCTGCAAATTTACATGTGAGAAGATAATGTCACTAAAATAATCCTGCGACTGGCTGACCTTCATCGAGCATTTGTGATGTGCTGAGCTTACCATGTGGGTTATTTGGTTTAAGGCAACCCTATGAAGTGGGTAATTTTATGTCTGAGTCACAGATGAGGGGGGTACGTGAATTTCCCGGTGTCACACAGTTGAATAAACTGCAGAATTGGGAATTCTACCCAGTATAGACCAGGTGTCCACAGGCCATCCTGTTTCCATGTCACAGCACTGCCCCTCCGATGGTTGCCTTGGGAGGGTCAGGTCAAAGGAATCACCAAGGGGGCAGGACGGAGAAGGAACAGAAGCAAGAGTTCACGCGGGGAAAACTGGAAGGGTACCGTGAAAGCTTTATCCAACAGATGAAGGTCCCGGGTGGTAACATGATACTCATGCAGCTTCTTAAACAGAAAAGTTCCCTTGGGGAGGCCCAGGGGTGGGGTGCACGGCCCTGGCAGGGTTTCCAGGAATCTAAGATGCATGGGTGTGTGTGTGTGTGTACGTGCGCACACACACACACACACACACACACACACTCAACATGAAACAGAGTTCACTGACATCCAAGGCACAGACAGCCTTCTGTTCCCTTCTGTTTTCTGGATTTCCAGCCATCTGCAATGTGTCCAGACAGAATTCAACAGGCTGAAATTGCACAAGGAAAGTCAGTGGCAAGATGCAGAGAGGAAGCTTCCAATGAGAAACTCTTTGCCTTTTACCTGGAAAGTTCAAGAGAAACACAAAATCTTCTCTTTCAAGCCATTTGAACCAAACTGAGAGCCAGTGAACCACATGGCAACACGAAACACTGGATATGAGGAAGGATTTGCCCGCTGCAGACTCACGCTGCCACTGACTCGCTCCGCCTCAGAGCTAACCGCACCTTCCTTGGCTCCCACCGAGGCTTAGAGACTCTCCGTAAGGGATTCCTGGAATATTTTATTGGACCAATTCATTAATATTCAAGCTCCCCTTTTAAACCACAAGCTGCCTAAGGGGTGGGTTTTTACCTCCAATCCCTCACCTGGTGACCACAGACTTGAAAACACAGCAGTCATTTGCAGACCTTGTTGATTTTTACTTTGCTTTGTTTTGTTGTTGGCCTTTTATCGACCAAGCCAGACAGAACATTCTGCTTCTTTCTATACCTGAAATCTGTATTTCAGTCCTCATGAGCTTGAACTGATGTGAACCTAGAAGGTCTTCTTTCAAGGTGGTCAGAAAATGAGCCCAGGCTGGGCGGTCAGACAGTGCTTGGTTTGGGTTTAATTCCTGGCTCTGCCACTCACTTTAAAGCTTACTTGATGTTTCCACCTTTCAGCTTCTTGTTTGTAAAATGGGAATTCCAGGAACCTCAGAGGACGCAAGGAAGAGAATCATTATGAACACAATAATCATAGTGATTCTTTAAAAATATACATTAGACCATGTCACTGTCTGCTCCAATCTGTGCAGTATTTATTATCTCAGTATAAAAGTTAAACTCGCTCCATATTTGGGGGCCATGCAGGATCTGGCCCCCATTACTGCTGGCCTGGGCCCTGCTGTGCTGGCCTCCTTCGTCCACTGAACACTCCAAGCACCCATTTTCTTAGGGCCCTTCCATCAGCTGTTCCTTCTGCAAGGAGCCGTCTTCTCCAAGATAACCATGCAGCCAATGGATATCAACCATTTCAAGTGTCACCTTCTTCTCAGGGAGGCCTACCACCAGCATCTCCCGATTTAAAATTGACACCTGACCCTCATACACATAGTCCTGATCCACTGTGCTCTGATCCATTATTTCTCCAAATCACTTATCCCCTTCCAACATATTTTTTACTTCCCTGTGTGTGTGTGTGTGTGTGTGTGTGTGTGTGTGTGTTGTCTAGGAGACCCCAGGGCCACTCTCACCCCCAAATATGGCTTCACGGGAGCCAGAATTTGCATGTGCTTTTGCACTGATGTGTCCCAAGTGCCTAGAATTGTTCCTGGCATACAGTGCTCAACAAATGATTTTTGAATGACTAATCATTGAAGATAGTCTAGGACCTGACACATAGAAAATCTCAGTAACGGAAGCTGTCATCACCACCACGACCATGGTCATTGTCGTGATCATTGTCATCCTCATCATTAAAAGAGTGAAGCTGTATAATGCCTCTAGCACAGGGCTGATACACAGTTAAGTACTTGGTAAGTGTTCCCTTTTCTCTTTTGCAATTTTTTATGTTGCCCCTTTTTTATGGAAGACCCCCAGGACATAGTTGTAGCAAAACCAACTACCCAGACCACTGAGAACTGTCACGCAGAGCCACTTACAGAGCACTTTGGAACTGTTGATTATTACTATTATTCACTGAGCATCAGAATTGAATTTCTATGACTTTGCATTCTCTTGATCATGATTCTCTGTATGAAGCACGTTTTCTGCTACTTTTTCTAGAAGTGTTGAAGAAGGAGGAGGAGGAGAAGGAGAAGAAAAAAAATTCAATTTTGTTTTCATCATGTCTGCGTTTACACATATACTAGGGGGAAATATACCTGTAGAAAAAGACAATTAAATTATCAGTTTAAAGTTAAGCATGCTCTAGAAAGTTCTAGAAGCATAAAAATCATAGATGTTTTCATGCTAGTGGCTAGAAATATCAAGCTATGGATGTTTTTAAGCCAGCAAAATATCCACTCTTTGTTTTACATTGTGTTTTCTCTTTCCTATGTCGGTGTAAAGGGAATTGATTCCAATGTTAGGGAGGTGCTGATGTGCTAATTCTGCCTGTTGATAGCTAACATATAATACAGGAATGACACCTCGTGTTCCCCGCCTCTTGGAAATTGCAGAGGATGCAAAAAATGCAGAGATCTTGGGTAGGGCAGGCATCATTAGGATGAGCTCCCTCTGGTTGTCAAATCCCATGTTCACTTTAAGCTGGAAATGCATCCCCATTGTCCTTCCTTCCCTAAAACTCCAGACATTAGTGTATGGCTCGCTCATTCTCACACTTTCATATAGCTTATTTCTTATCTTTTTTTTTTTTTTTCCAGTCCAGCAATCCTTGAATGCTTCATGGAACAGCTCCAGGAGCTGTTGACAGAATTGTCTTTCCTATCAGCCCCGTGTTGTGCTATTCTGTTTTTCTGTAAAATGTTTTTACAAGAAGCCATGCTTATCATGTCACATTAGAAAATCAAACGGCTCTTTTAGAAATTCTCGATTTCTTTGGTTAGAAATCATACCCAGATGCCAACTCTTTCATCATGCCAATAAATGTATCTTCTGCATAAAATGTGAATTATCCTAACTTCCTACCTGCCAACCTTTCTTCAATTTAGGGGATGTCCCGGTGGATATCCAAGTAATAGCCAAGTATATTTTGTTAAGGATGGTTTCCTGGGCACAAAGCTAGGGTGGGATTCATATCCATGTTGAGGTACAGTCCAAGTTTGAATGGTAAATAAATGCAAACATTAGTCCTAAAGGTCAGAGGCAGGGCTGAAGTTAGGATCCTACAGCCAGGAGTGGGACTTACCTGGAACTGCAGTGAACCAAGGACAAAGGTGTGGCCTGGAGGCATAATTATCTCAGAAGCTAGAGAATGCAAAGTGGGTGAGTGGGTTAGGCTATCCTGAAGGGTCAGAAGCAAGGCAAAGGTGAAGGCAAAACCCATCGAGCAGTGCTTAAGGCAGAGAATGGACAGTTTTTAGTTTTTTTTCAAATAGAACTATTGAACGCCACGGAAAATGGATTAAAGATTTAAATGTAAGACCTGAAACTACTGGAAGAAAACATAAGGCAAAAACTTCTTGGCAATGATTTTTTGGACATGATGCCAAAAGCACAGACAAGGAAAGCAAAATAAACAAGTGGCACTAAGTCAAACTAAAACGTTTCTGCACAGCAAACAATGTAACAGAGTAAAAAGGCAACCTATGGAAAGGGAGAAATTATTTGCAAGCCATGTAACTGATAAGAGGTTAATATCCAAAAAAATATAAGGAACTCCTCTGATTCAAAAGCATAAAACAAATAGCCTGATTTAAAAATGAATAAAAAGGGAGCCTGGGTGGCTCAGTCGTTGGGTGTCTGCCTTTGGCTCAAGGCCGGATCCCAGGGTCCTGGGATTGAGCCCTGCATTGGGATCCCGGCTCCACTGGGAGCCTGCTTCTTCCTCTCCCACTCCCACTGCTTGTGTTCCCTCTCACTGGCTGTCTCTCTCTCTGTCAAATTAATAAATAAAATCTTTAAAATAAAAAATAAAAAAAAAATGAGCAAAAGACTTGAATAGATATTTTCCCAAAGAGGTGGAAATGGCCAAGAGGTAAATGAAAATATGTCTAACATCACTAATCATCAGGGAAATGCAAACCAATACCTCAGTGAGATACCACCTCATACCCGTCAGGACGGCTATTGCCAAAAAAACAAAAGATAAGTTTAGGGGGATGTGGAAAAAAGGGAACCTTTTTTGCATTGTTGGTGGGAATGTGAAATGGTACAGCCACTCTGGAAAACAGTGTGGAGGTCCCTAAAAAAATTAAAATAGAAATAGCATATGATCCAGCAATCCCATTTCTGAGTATTTATCCAGGAATTGAAATCATATGCACCCCAATGTTCATAGCAGCATTGTCCACAATAGCTAAATTGTGGAAGGAGCTGAGATGCCCTTCAACAGATGACTGGATTAAGAAGTTGTAGTCCATATACAATGGAATATTACTCAGCCATCAAAAAGAACGAATTCTCAACATTTGCTGCAACATGGACGGCACTGGAGGAGATAATGCTAAGTGAAATAAGTCAAGCAGAGAAAGACAATTATCATATGGTTTCTCTCATCTATGGAACATAAGAAGTAGGAAGATCAGTAGGAGAAGAAAGGGATAAAGAAAGGGGGGTAATCAGAAGGGGAAATGAAGCATGAGAGACTATGGACTCTGAGAAACAAACTGAGGGCTTCAGAGGGGAGGGGGGTGGGGGAATGGGATAGACTGGTGATGGGTAGTAAGGAGGGCACATATTGCATGGTGCACTGGGTGTTACACGCAACTAATGAATCACTGAACTTTACATCAAAAACCAGGGATGTACTGTATGGTGACTAACATAATATAATAAAAAATTATTATAAAAAAAAGAATTGAAATCAGGATCTAAAGAGATATTTGAATCCCATATTCATTGCAGCATTATTCTCAATGGCCAAGAGGTGGAAACAACCTAAGTGTCCATCAACAGATGAAGACACAAAGACAATGTGGTCTATACACACAAAGGAATATTATTCAGCCTTAAAAATGAAGGAAATTCTGCCACGTGCAAAAGCAAGGCTATACCTTGAGAACATTATATTAAGTGAAATGAACCAATCACAGAAGGACAGATACTGTATGATTCCACTTATATGAGATATCTAAAATAGTCAAAGATGTAGAAACAAAGAATACAATGCTGGTTGCCCAAGCTGAGGGGAGGTAGGAGAGGGGAGTTGCTACTCAATGCATATAAAGCTTCAGCTATGCAAGATAATTGAGGGATCTGTTGTACAACACGGTGCCTCTAATTAACAATACTGTATTGTACCCTTAAAAATTTGTTAAGAGGGGAGATCTCATGTTAAGTGTTCTTACCACCATAAAAAATCCTTACTGATTTTCTCATCACACCTGCATGATCTTCATAGAAAATTTGGAAAATATTTTAAGCAAAACAAAGAAAACACAAATCATCCACAATTCTACCAGTAATTCCAATCACCGGAGAAAGCCACACCTACCATTTGAAAAATGAGATATTTCTAGACAGCAGCATCGTACTGGTTATCGTCACGATTTATTGACCACTTACTATGCAGGGAACACTGATTTAATGGCTTTACATGTAATTACTTCATTTAATTCTGAAAACACTCTTGTGAGGTAGGAACTGTTATTAATGCCATTTTGCACATGAGGAAACAGAGGCAGAGTTTAAGAAACATTATAACACTGGCCACCTAAAAAATGGTGAGTCAAGAATCAGAATGAGATTGACTCTAGTGTACCCACATCAAAAAATTTAATTTTAGAATAAACATATTTCATAAATCAAAAAATGTAAAAAAAGTACATAATAAAAGGCTTCACTCCCACCTCTGTCCCCATCTGTCCCATGCCCCCACTGTCATAGGTAACTACTTTTATCAGTGTTTGGAGTACCTTCAAGTGTTTCTTATGCAAATACAACCAAATACAAATATATTCTTTGTTTGTTTTGCTTTGTTTTTTTTTTAAACAGACTTTATTTTGAAGAGCAATTTCTCTTCTCGGAGAAGATCTTCAGTCTTCCCTCTCTTGCTCATTCTCATAGCTTCCTAGACCTTGACTTTGTATGACCTACAATAACTCTAATTCATATGTATTTATATGATGATCTATCTGCCATTGTCTCATGATGGCAGTGACTTTATTAATGATGTCTGTCTTATTCCACCATATCCCTGGCATCCAGCCCAGGGGTGTAAAGCAGCAAGTAACTGATAAATATTTGTAGAATAAATGAACTTCAGATCACTAAGCAACTGTCTCCTTGTCCTTCAGATCCATTCCATCTTTCAAAAAAATGTCTTAAATTTTTAAAGTCTTGCTTGCATTAAGTCAGGTTTGAGAAAAAGCAAACACCTCCATTGGCTCTGATCAGGGGACTGACACTTTCAAACAGACAAGCGAAGCATTAACAACTGAAGTCAAGACGGCTTGTACATTTTCCATGGAGCCTTAGAATGGCCCTCAACGTACACGGTCCCTGAGCACTAGCCAGCCTTAGTTTCTAAACATCTCTTGCGTACCAGTCCCTTGTCCATTCACAGCTCAGGTCTAAAGATTGGGATCGCCACTTTATATTCTGGGGTTATGATTGCGGATCTCTGGTAACTTCCGAAGGGAGGAGTTAAGGGGAGTGAACACATATGGTACGGCTGTATGGACCTGTGACAGAAAAGTTTAGGAGGAAAAACAAATGGAATTTTGCCTCCACATGACGATACTCTTCCCAGGAAAGAGAGCAGAGTCACATATTCAATTCTTGGGCAAATCCGCACCTTCGAATAAGCAGCTAAATGGAAAGTTGTAACTCTCCTGGCACGCAATCCCTGCTGAGCTGGGTGCCATGCACAAAGGGATTCCAGGGACAAAAGGGATGGTGTTCGTTGTTGTCAAAGTTTATGTTTCTGAATATTAGGGAACAAAAGAGACAACAAAAGATGCTGTCACATCTCTGCCTATTTTCTGTCCAAAGTTATTTATTCTAGGGGCGCCTGGGTGGCACAGTGGTTAAGTGTCTGCCTTCGGCTCAGGGCGTGATCCCGGCGTTCTGGGATCGAGCCCCTCATCAGGCTCCTCCGCTAGGAGCCTACTTCTCCCTCTCCCACTCCCCCTGCTTGTGTTTCCTCTCTCTCTGGCTGTCTCTCTCTGTCAAACAAATAAATAAAATCTTTAAAAAAAAAAAGAAATTTTTTTTCAAAGTTATTTATTCTGATTCTGGACCAATGGCATTTTCTTTTTCCAAACACTTTTTCTCTCACATAACACAAAATGATTCATGGGCTTCTCTAGAAGAGGTCAATGGCTTGCTTTAATTACTTCTCCAGGGGCATGAGGAGAAGCTCAGCGAAATAAAGAGATGGTTTTGTGTAAGAGAGCAAGCGTGCACATTACCTCCCCTCCCGCAGAGGCCCTGAACGACAGAAGAGGGAAAATAAAAAACCTGTTCTGTCTCCTAGTCAGCATCTGTATTTCAAGGATTAAGAAGCTGCTTCTCGGGGCGCCTGGGTGGCTCAGTCGGTTAGACGTCTGCCTTCGGCGCAGGTCATGATCCCAGGGTCCTGGGATCGAGTCCTACATCGGGCTCCTTGCTTAGCGGAGAGCCTGCTTCTCCCTCTGCCTGCCTCCCCCTTCTTGTGTTCTCACTTGTGCTCTCTCTCTCTGACGAATAAATAAAATAAAAAGAAAAAAAAAAGCTACTTCTTATTAGAGCTCCAGAGGGTCAGGGAACTTCAAATGAAATAAGATTCGATGTTGACTGTGAGCTTCTTCCCAGGAAGATCATTTCAAAATGTGTAAGCCTCCCTTGGCTCTGCACATTCCTTCCCCATCACAAGTCCATGGAATACATACTACGCGACACGCAATGAGGTTTTTGTTACCTGTTTGTATATGTAGCTTAAGCTATCGAGGGTCCTGTGTGTGTTAGGTGCGGGCAGAGGGGGTACAGTGTGGGTGTGACAAGAGCATAGATCCTGGGGGCAGACAGACGTTCTTCTCCTCCTACCCTGGGAACATGGGCCACTTCCATAGCTTTTTGGAGATTTAGTGTTTCCATCTGTAAAACTGGATTGTTTGGGGCGCCTGGGTGGCTCAGTCCGTTAAGTATGTGCCTTCCTCTCAGGTCATGATCCCCATGATCCCAGGGTTCTGGGATGGAGCTCGCGTGGGGCTCCCTGCTCAGCAGGGGACTCTGCTTCTCCCTCTCCTGCTTCTTCCCTTCTCCCCCCACCACCTCCCCCCCCCACTCATGCTCTCTCTGGAGTACTCTCTCTCTCTCAAATAAATAAATTAAAATCTTAAAAAAAAACAAACCCCAAACAAACCCAAAACTGGATTGTTTGCATGGGTTAAATAGAACAATGGCTATGAAGTGTTTGCAGCCTACCTGGCATATAGTTCGCACACAATAATCAGCGACTGTTCTTACTGTTAGTATTACGAAGCACTGAAGAGAAGACATGGCCCCTGCCCCCAACAATCCAAAAATCCAGTGGCAAGATGAGCCTGGGCAAGTATGAGGATAACTGGAAGTTCAAGGTCCTGCCCGATCCCTGCCGCTGATTCTTTGAATGAGGGACAGCATATCTTGCCACATTGTCTGAAATTTTTATGCAGTAGCATATGGAACAGGATCAAACTCTCATATCCTATTGCTATTTTATTTCAACTCTTGGAATTATTAAAAATTTTGCCTCCTCTGGAAACTTGGGCGGGGGGTACACCTAGCCTCCTTCCTTAGTTGTTTCGATGTGTTGATGGTATCTTTTTTTCTAAGTAATTTCAGTTGACTGCAATGTGGTTTGAGCCCACTAGGTCACTGTATCAGGTAAAATGCATTCTGTGAGGTGTATTGGGTGCTGTAAGAATAGACAGAATATGTTAACAGAGGTGCGAGAAGATAGTATATTTACTCGTAAAGAACGATAGGGTGCTCTGTCAGTTCTAGTTGTCTGGGAAGCAAAAGCCAGGATAAAGTAACAAGTGTAAGAGATGTTTTAGGGATTCACGCCTACGAAAGCTAAAGGGGAGAGGAATAGGTGAAGAGCTTTTAGTCTGTGATGCAGGTCTAATAGCTTTGAAAGGAGAGGGGAAGAGGTTCAGACTGCAGGGCAATCTGAGAAAGTCTCAGCCGGCCTCCGGGTCGTTTCCAGCTGGCAGAATTGACCAGGCTCTCGGGTCCGCCCCTTGCTCAGTCATTGCCTGCGAGCTTCCAGTGAATGAAGGCTTGAGGTGGATGCTGTGGTGGCTTCCAAAGCACGTGAGGCTTTCGGTCAACACTACTTCCAGCAGGTTCTGCTCCGAGGCAGATCGGAGAGGTACACCCCCATGGCTGCCCTCCCCGGAGTCTACAACATGGAACATGGAACATGTCGGAAAAGAAAGAGCTCTCAAAGACTGAGTGATGACTGAAATTAGACATTCAATCGAAGGATTGAAAATTCAAGTTGAGAAAATCTCTCAAAATGTAGACTAGGTCAAAGAGATAGAAAATGCAAAATATAATATTTTAAAACGAGACCTTCGAATAGGAATCCAGGAGAGCCATTGTTTTATTAATAACAGTTTCAGAAAAAGGGAGGAGCGGTAAGAAAGGAAATTATATTCCAAATTCCTAGAACTGGAAACTAGGTACAGCCCTCAGCACAACGAAGCCTGGATACGTCCTCATAAAATCACCGACACTGAAAAGAGAACATCGGCCAAAGCTTTCGGAGAGCTACAACAGTCCACGTGTGAGGGGATGGGCATCAGACTGTCATCAGACGTCTAGAGAACACGGCTGGACGCTAGAACACAAAGATGCAGAGCTTGGAAGATGTTAAAGAAAATGATCTTCTTCCCCAAATTCTGGCCAATAGTGGGAGAAGATTTCAGCATGAAACCACTCAGAAAATGTAATTTGCAAACAATTTGTCTTAGTTCCTGGAAGACGTACTCCAGCACAATTGGAATGCAAAAGAAAAAGGAAGATGTAGAATTCAAGAAACAGTCGATCCCTCCAAGTCAAAGGATGAGGGGAATTTTCAAGGTGACGTTTGCAGCAGATCAGTCCCAACTGGAGCAAGAGCTGGATGGGACCAGGAGGGAAGTCTTGATGGAATAAAACACGTGATTAAAAATGGCAGTCATTGAGAATATTAAGAAAAGGCTGAAATGCCAGCCTCTTACAACATGAAAGAGGGCAAAGAAGACTCTGAGAAAAACAAAGACTATAAGAAAAGCGTGGCTCAATTAGAGGCAATCCAAAATGTGGTGTCTATTTAAGCAAGTGACATGGTGGAGAAAGGGAACTCTCTTTGGCTTTGACACTGGGAAGAGCCTTTTTAAAGCAGCTCCACGCTGGGACTATAAAACCTAAAGGAAATGAAAAATAATCCCCATACACTACTTTGCCAAGCAGTGGACAATATTTACATTGTTATACGAATGTAAACCCTATTCATTTCTAAATTTCAGAGTCAATCCATTAGCAGAGCAGGGATATTGATGACATTTCAGGATAAGATGTAATTATTAATAAATATTTGACAATGTAAAATAATAGAGAGCTGAGAGAGGGAAGTGGGGTGGGGGACACAGGCAGAGGAAGGACAAGGCTATTTTCCAAATTGGAATGACACCGTAGAAAATCAATGGAAACAAATAATTTAATCATATTATTTCATGTTACAAAAATATCTAATGGAAGAACTAAAAAATAAGACGAATACTAAATATTAGAAAGAGGATGGGAAAGAGGAGGTGAATATGACATGAATTTTCATTTCTTATGTGTTAATTGATCATGATTATAAATGATAATAAGAATATAGAGTTATAATGATAGTAACTACACTTGTGGAAATAATTAGCTAAAGAATTAAATACAGAAACAATTAAAAGAGATGAAAATATATCAAGAGTTGGCTGGAGAAATATCAAATTTGGTGAATTCTTTTTTATTTGATTTTTACCTGCATACAATCATTGTTTTGAGAAAAACTACAATTAAAAACAAAAGAAGCCCTTAAGTCTTGTAGTGTTTAAGGCAACAGTGGTTGCCATAGCAATATATTATATCATGGAGATGTCAAACCCTTTAGGTTCTCTGTCCCTTCCGTGGGGCAGAAGATTTTGTAACTCATGCGTTCACTTCTTCCCCTGCTGCACCCTCCTCCTTCCCCCGCTCTGTCCCTCTGCCCCCCCGCCCCCCACCCCACAATTCTTATCCAGAATGGATAAGAAAATTGGCATATTTCTTAAGGAGATAAAAATATAGTAGTCATCATTTTGAACTGTCTGCAATAATTAAATTATTATTTCACGTCCTAAATAAAAATGTGCCAACATTGGCATATTGTGAGCATTAAATCTGTAAGTGACAAAACAGTTTGAAGAGTATTCTGTACTCACTGACCTGGACATCATCCATGTCTCAAGCCTGTTTCTTATTTAGTCCTCTCTTCAGGCTTTTCAGAGCTCAGGAAAAAAAATGTATAGTTTTTAATCTCATTTTTGGGTCAGTAGTCAACTTGGTTAGGGAAATGGCTGTCATTGCTAACATCATCATCATAGCACAAAAGCACAGCTTCTCTGTCATTCAGAAGAAGGTGACTTTGCTCCCAACTTCCTTCTACAGCAATAAAATGGTTGGATCCCAGAAAATCTAGAATATGAGCTTCCCTCTGGGGCAATTGGGCCACTTGAAGTATGACTAGCACAATGACAGATAACCTTTCCATATAGCTTGACTTTTACACATTTGTAGGAGCCAGAAAGAAAATCCTTTGCCACATCCCCTACCAAGTTTTAATCTAGGAAAAGGTACTGGTCATTCCCTTTTGGTCTGCTGTTGAGGGATGTGTGTCTGTGCCATGTACTGTGGGAGGCAATTTGCATGTATAATCTCATTTAATTTTCACCATAATCTTGGAAGACGAGGACCATTATTAGAGCTGTTTTTCAAACATGAGGCTGAGACTTAGAGGAATCAAATAGGTATTAAGCAATGAAATCAGGATTTAAAGCTCGTGTGCCAGTTCCAAATTTTAGACTGAAAAAGAACATCTGGTCTACTGTAAGCTTATGGTTGAAGTTCATCTTCATTCTTCTGCTGTGTATTTGTTAATATAAAAGCTCTTTACCTCAGCGATACTTTATCAAATATACTATTCTTCTCTGTTTATATCATCTTGTTCTATTCTTTTTTTTTTTAAAGATTTTATTTATTTATTTGAGAGAGAGACTGAGAGCAGGAGCAGGGGGTGGGGGGATAGAAGGAGAGGGAGAGGGAGAAGTAGACACCTTGCTGAACAGGGAGCCCGATGCAGGGCTTGATCTCGGGACTCAATCTCGGGACTCATGGATCATGAGCAGAGCAGAAAGTAGATGCTTAACCAACTGAGCCACCCAGGAGCCCCATCCTGTTTCATCCCTATAGGCTCATTCTTTTAAAAAACTTTTTTTTAGTAGAACTGACCAATATAACTTCACAGGCTTACTTGCTACCATTGTTTTGTGCACTGAGACTATCTCCGCTCTGCCTTTTTCCAGCATTTTGCTAATTGTTAATTTCACATCACAAAACCTCAACCAGAATCTGCCTTCATCTACAGTTAAAGGATTTCTTTGGAAGGGAAGGACTACTTCCAAACCATCATATCTGTTAGGCAATTTAAAGCATTTTTCTCCCATATGAATTACCTAAAAATCTGTCTGTATTGGATAAAATTCTCAGAACACTTATAAAACATAAGTTGAAATTTTGCATCACTTCCAAAATATTGAAGTTTTAATTTTTTAAGTAATTGAGCAAGAAACAAAATGGCAAATTATAAACACAACATGTTGGTTTTACAGCACTTTCATATTCATTGATAATGTGTGAATATTTAGAAAGTAGAATTTTATATAATCTGCATCTTGACATATAGTAACAGTAACATATCCAACGAGTAGATGCAGAAACGGTGCCATTCGATTAAGAGATTAAACATTGAGTGGCAGGAGAAGATGTACATTTGGGTGTATTTTGTGAGTGAACTTGACTAGGCTGAGGTTGGCTATTAAATAAGGGGGAAAAGGCAAATAACATGTCATTTGTGTGTCTAAATTTTTCATTTATGGTCCAGCTTATTCTTTTGCAGGAAGGAACAGAAATTGGACTTCTATGAAAAAAAACACAAAGACTAAAGTCATGAAAATAAGACAAAATAAATTAGGATGTTTGAAGTGTTATCTTGACTAAGTATTACCTCTAGTTTTTTAAGTCAACTTTATTTAGAAATAATTTGCACACAATAAGATGTACATATTTTAAGTATATAGCAGATGAGTTTACCATCAGCCACCCTCACAGTCAATCCATAGAACATCATTCTTTTTTTTTTTTATAAGATTTTATTTATTTATTTGACAGAGAGAGAGACAGCCAGCGAGAGAGGGAACACAAGCAGGGGGAGTGGGAGAGGAAGAAGCAGGCTCCCAGCAGAGGAGCCCGATGCAGGGCTTGATCCCAGCACCCTAGGATCACGCCCTGAGCCGAAGGCAGGCGTTCAACGACAGAGCCACCCTGGTGCCCCTCCATAGAACGTCATTCTAAAAGTTCTCTTGTAATTCTTTCCAGTCAACTTCTCTCTCCAGTTCCAGGCCTAGGGAAGCACTGGTCTGTTTTTTCCAACACTATGCTTTAGATTTGTCTTTTCACATGTCATAGCCAGTAGTCTGACTATGATGTGTTGACACATCACATGTGTCTACGTGTGGTTTTCTTTACATGCTTAGTAATCAATATCCTACTTGGAACTGACTATGCTTCTGGAATCTGTAAGTCAATGTTAATCATCAAGTCTAGGAAAATTTGAACCATTACTTTTACAAAATGTTTTTCTGTATCTTCTTCATTTTCTTCTCTTTCTGGCATTTCAAGTACACATGTCAGTGTTTACATTATCCTACATATCCCTGAGGCTCAGTTTTTCTTTACTATTTTTACTTAACGTTCTTAATATTTGATGATTTCTATTAATCTGTTTTCAAGCTCATTGATTCTTTTTTCTGTCATCTCCATTCAGCTATGAATCTTTTCCAGTGAAATTTTCATTTAAGTTGTTGTACAATTTAGTTCTAGAATTTTTATGTTTTTTAAAAATAGTTTTCACTCCTCTGTTGAGATTCCCTATCTCATAGCACGTTAAGACCATATTATATTTTAAATCTTTGAAAATATTTATAATTGCTGCATTAAATCTTTGTCTACAAATCAAATATTTGGACTTGTAGTCAATTTTTCTTTTCTTTTTTTAGGGGGCGTAGGGCAGAGAGAGGGGAAGAGAGAAAGTTTTTTTTTAAGATTTAATTTATTTATTTGAGAGAGAGAGAGCACAAGGAGGGGTGGGGAGAGGGAGATGCAGACTCCCTGCTGAGCAGGGAGCCTCACGCGGGGCTTGATCCCAGAACCCTGGGATCATGAACTGAGCCGAAGGTAGATGCTTAACTGACTGAGCCACCCAGGCATTGCGGGAAGAGAGAATCTTTTTTTTTTTTAAGATTTTATTTATTTATTTGACAGAAAGAGATAGCGAGAGAGGGAACACAAGCAAGGGGAGTGTGAGAGAGAGAAGCAGGTGTCCCGCCGAGCAGGGAGCCTGATGCGGGGCTCAATCCCAGGACCCTGGGATCATGACCTGAGCCAAGGGCAGACGCTTAATGGCTGAGCCACCCAGGTACCCTGGGAAGAGAGAATCTTAAGCAGGCTCCAGACCCAGTGTGGAGCCCAATGCAGGGCTTGATCTCACAACCCTGAGATCATGACCTGGGCCAAAATCAAGAGTCGGACACATAACCAATTGAACCACCTGGGCACCCCTCAATTTTTATTTTCTATAATCTTCCTCTGAAGAGTGTTGATTTTTGTTCCAGGAGGCAATTTAATTACTAGCTGAGTAGACTTGTTTTATGCTTTGTTATGGCAGATATGTGGAAAATGCTGGTGTTTTCTAAGACTCCACAATCTGGGGAGAGTCAACTTCCAGACTCTGATGGCTCTACAGATCTTAAGTCTTGTTTTTAGGTTTTGTGAGTGTGGGCCTATTGTAGGCCTTGCTATATCATGGTCCTTATTCTTAAAGCATGGTCCTTATTCTTCTTGTATCTCGGCTGGGTACCTGGAGTGTTAATGAGGTCTCTGCTCTCAGGCTGGGCCGGCACACTAGTATTTCCCAGCTTCATCTCTAACATCCCTCTCTCCCACTGTCAGAGCAGCCACTCTCTGGTAAACCTAGCGTGCTGTTGCCCAGAACATGCACAACCCAGTCCTTAGCTAAGGTCTCAGGAAGAACCCTCACCCAGACTTTAGAGTTTCATTTCTACGCAGCTCCTCTCTACCTAGTAACCTGTTTTATTCTAAAGATCCTAACCAGTTAAGCATCTCCAAACTCTGAAGTTGTCCCCAGGCAGAGAGAGATGACAATTGTGGGGATTGCCTCATGAATTTTCCTGGTCTCAAGGATCACAGATTTATGCTGTCTGTTGCCCGATGCTTGAAAACGGTTGCCTTGTGCATTTTGTACAATTTTACAGTTGTTTATGGAAGGAAGGCTAATGCCACACCAGTTGTTCTATCCTGGCTCAAATCTTATCCATAGTTTTAAAGAGCTACCTCATGAAATCTGAGATCCATTAATAAGAGTATCTGAGGTTTTATGGAGATAGGAGACTGAAAAAAGAAGGTGTAATAACTGAATTTGAAAAAAAAGAAATGAGAGTCAAGTTATGGACCGGATAATCATGAGGCCTCTTAAAATGTGCATTATGTTTCCGTCTTCCTTGGAGCAAGCATCCTCTCTCCACTTCCTGGGTCATGAATGGCTTTCAGTTATGGTGCTGGCCTAACAACTCCCCGTCACAAATGTGGGCCTGTTTGTTCAGGCTGAGCCAATCAAAATACTCCGCGCTAATGACCTCAGTGATTGGTGCAGGGATGAGCTCCCAAACAGTGTCAGAATATTTCCTGAGCTTAATGCATGGATATTGTTAGAGAGATGTTCTCTTTCTGTCGGGGTCACTCCCTGGGAAGCTTTGAGTTGGATCTCTTGACAGACAACTTGTCCACCCAAAGGACAGAGTCTGTATAAAAGGCATTTGTCTGTCTTGGGCTGCTCAGCATCCAAACTCTCTTCCAATTTGAGATCTCTATTGGGTGACCCTTAGTAAGGGGCAGCGTCCTATCGCCCACCCTAGTAACCAAACATTCTCTCTCCTTACCCCCTGGAAGCTATGAGTCAGCCAATCAGACAGTCTCGTCAATCCAACTCTTCTACCCGAGACCGCAGATATGCAGGGAGTGACGTAAAGATGCAGAGAGAGTCGGGACCCCTGTACAACAGCAGAGGAGTAGAAAATGTGAGGAGCGTGTAAGTGTCCAGCAAGGGCGCTTTCAGATGTGTTTGCAACAGGTCTCCAGGGGTGGCACTGGCGGCAGCAGCAGCTTCATGGGCCGTTTCTCAGGCATGAGCTGGTGGTGCTCAGAGCTGTCTGGGAGCCCTTAGGTGTTGGCCTGCTTTCCTATTCCTGGTTCTCAAGCCCTCCTGATAATCCTGTAAGCTACCCAATAGCCTTCTGTAAATTCCTTCTTTGTTAAAGTGTGTTTGGCACATGGTTAGTTGTCCCTCAAAAAGTGTGTGTAAGTGGCTGGAGAAAGATAGATGGATATATATATATACTATATACTATATATATATATATACTATATAGTATACTATATATATATATATATACTATATATACTATATATACTATATACTATATACTATATATACTATATATACTATATATACTATATACTATATTTATTTATTTGACAGAGATAGAGACAGCCAGCGAGAGAGGGAACACAAACAGGGGGAGTGGGAGAGGAAGAAGCAGGCTCATAGCAGAGGAGCCTGATATGGGGCTCAATCCCATAACGCCGGGATCACACCCTGAGCTGAAGGCAGATGCTTAACCACTGTGCCACCCAGGCACCCCGAGAACATAGAACTTTCTTGACGTAGGAAAATGGAATATGCATAATCCATAGTATGTTATTCGAATTATTACTAGTACCAGAGACTGGGATGCAGTGCAGGTGGAGGGCAAGGTATTGAAACATCAATTAGCTATGGTCCTTAAGTGCTATGATGACAATGGAAATTTTCAAGACAGTGGTGTGAGTTGGCATTTTCTGTCAGTCCTAAAAGATGTTCACAGACAAAAGTGCTGATTTGAAGATCTAGTCAGAGCACAAGTAGAAAATTAGAAAACCTCTCTGGCAGCTTTAAAAATGGTGCTTACCTTCTTTAGTACATGTTTGTTTTAAGTAAGGATCAATCTAGAGTCTGATAGTTGCAACGTCAGTGTCTGATTTATTAAGGAGCCAAGGAGGGAATGGGACCCGAAGACACGGGATGGGAACATTTGGGTAGATGCAAACAAGATTAGGAACACTGATTCCCAAATTGTCTTCAAACTTCCTTGTGTATAAGCACCCTGATCCAGTTGACGAATGGTGGTAGATGAATGAAGCTGTACTTCTCAACTTAGTCCTCATGTTAGCCTCAGAAATAGGACTGTGGAATGATGTTTTATGTTAGTCGTTTTTCCCTCTGTGTCTCTGCAACCACTGGCATTGGCTAACATCTCAGGTTTAGGTGAGAGTTTGAATTCATATCACCTATAATGAATGGTAGCTGTTGATTCTCTGAGGACACAAGTTTTGTGTTGTTTTTTAAAGATTCATTTATTCATTTTATGAGAGAGGGAGAAAGAGCAGGGAGAGGAGCAGAGGGCAGACAAGAAGACTCCCTGCTGAGTGCAGGGCCTGACACGGGACTTGATCCCAGGTCCCCAAGATCATAACCTGAGTGGAAATCAAAAGTTGGATGCTTAACTGACTGAGCCACCCAGGTGCCCCACAAGTTGATTTTTTTTTACCCAGACAAAAGGATGCTGAGGTGAAATGTGTCTCAAGGTCAAAGTGTATCTCTACTTTTTTTCCACCCTGCCTTGTGTCTTGAGAAGCTGACCTCTACAGACGGTATCAACCAGGCTTCCTTGTCCTCTGGCTTCTGGCTAGGTTTGGCCAATTCAAGACACTGACCACAGATTAGGAGGAGAGCTGGGAGGGAGAGGAGAGGGTATTTCCTCTCTTGGCTCCCTCCTTGCAGGGCTATAGTTGACTGTGTCAGACACATCCCCTATTTTAGAAGCATAGCTAGAGAAACCAGCCCGTGCTGGACACATCCCCTATTTTAGAAGCATAGCCAGAGAAACCAGCCCGTGCTGGACAGCTGTTCTCCACAGTTGCTCTTGTTTCTAGTCCTGGGGTCCTTCAACCTAACTGTTTCTGGGTTTCCTTAAACTGGCCCTTACTTTTCTAAATAGTCCCTTCATCAATCTCTTCAAATACCCCCTTTTTTTTTTGCTGATACTATCATCATCAGAGCAACTAACATTTATCAAAAACTTATTCTGTCCCAGTCACTGTGCCCAAACATCTCACATGAATTAGCTTACTTCAGCCTTACCACAACTCTATGATATCCATGACTATTGTTACTCCATTTTAAAGATCAAGAAACTGACATTTAGAAATTGGTACACACCTTCCCCAAACTTACCTGGCCAGATAAGATTGGAATCCAGTCTGCAGCATTTGAGAAAGCAGGACAGAAAGAGTATGGAAGACAGGTTTTGGAGTCAGAGAGACTTGGTGACAAGTATCAAATGGTGACCCGTGCCAAAACACTTAATCCCTCCGAGTTTAGGTTTCTTTATTTCCAAAATGGGAACTACATTGCCTCTGCTAGTTAGTGTTCTTTGTTTGCAAGCAACAGAAACAGCATTAGCCAATCAAAATGACAGGACTCCAGAGAGTTCTAAAAGTAGTAACAATTAATGAATGCATTCTTCAAGGCTTCCATGTTGTCAGTTCCAACCATTTTCTATCCATGGCTAACTGCTCAAGACTCAAATTCCCTGAAGAGGGTACTGATCTGGCCTTGCTCATGATACTTTCCACACCTTTAACTCAGTAGGGATATGTCATCACATCTGCATTCAGTGATGGATGGTTAGTCTCCTTAGGAAAACTGGTGTGTTTTTACCTGAAAATGGGGTAAGGAATTCTGTGAAGGCAAAAAGGAAATGAGCACTATAAAATGTGGTTTCATGCATGCTACAAAAAGTGAAGGAGATAATTTAGGCAAAGAAGTTGACAGGGCAGTCAGAGCTCTCTCTTCCCTCCCACCAGAGCATTCAGAAAAGGGCATTTAATAGTAGTGAGAGAAATGATATTGAATAGAATTTATCCTCCACTGGCTGTGTCTATTATCTACTTCCTGAGAGTCTCTCACAGGAACTATCTCATGTTAACCTCCCTCTTATTCTGCCCCGTGACTGGCAACCTTATCCCATAATGTCTGTGTTTGTACAGATTTCTCCCCATTGCTTATGGGCATCTTCCCAAGGTCTGTCCATGTATAAATTGCTGATCTGATTCAGCTCATTGTTGAACGTCCTGTTTTTTTCTCCAACGTTACATTTTGAAGAATTTCAAACATTATACAAAAATGGAAAGAATCAGACACTGAGCACCCGTAAACACACCACCTAGATGTTACCATTAATATTTTAGGTTATTTGCTTTGTGGCATATCTATCCAACTCTCTGTCCACTCATGCATCCATTTAAAACCCTATTTGACCACATTGTATCTTAATGGATTAATAAAGATTTTTTACAATGAACCAATATCATTCATATCAATGTTAGTGAAGAACCAACTGACAGAGGTCTCAGCAACAGCTAGGGGTTGGGCCACTTCCTCTTGGCTAATGCTTTGAATGGAAGAAGTTTTTAAAGCATTTGTTTCTCATGGAATGTAACCATCTGTTCTTTTTGACAGGTTCCTTGACTTCTATCATTTCTAACTATGTCTCTAAAATAGATTTTTCAGAGAACTGCTTTTGGAATGACTGGGGAAGTGTTCTTAGGAAAAATTCACTGACTGAAGTGAGCCAAAACCAGAAGAGAATGTGGATGGAGCATTTCCTAGATAATAATCATAATAGGTTTTGAAAAATGTATGAAATCCATTTCACAATTAACCACAGAGATTTTCACATCTGATCACCAAATCCTAGAGGAGTCAGAGACCCTAAGAGGAATACTCCCAATCTTGAGCATCAAACATCCCAACTCCTGAGGGCTATTGAAATACCAAGACAATTTACACACCCCACGTTGCATTCCATTCTTTTTTTTTTTTTTTAGAGATTATATTTATTTATTTGAGAGAGAGGGAGAGAAAGAGCACACAAGTGAGAGTAGGGCCAGAGGGAGAGGAACAAGCAGACTCCAGGCTGAGCAGGGAGCCCAATGAGACCCTGGGCTCCATCCCACGACCTCAGGATCATGACCTGAGCTGAAGTCAGATGCTTAACCGACTGAGCCACGTAGGCACTCCTGAATTCTATTTTTATTGACTAGATTTCACTGTGAGATTTGCGGTTTTCATTCAAGCTCCTGAATTCAAAATTCAAACATCTGGGTTCTTGTTGATTTGCTCACTTATTGAAAGGAGATGTTGAGCCAGAGCTGGTCAGATTTTCGGTGCAAAGGTAATAAAGTAGAAGAAACATAACATAGCCATTTTTGAAGTGAAAACACAAGTCAGCTCACATTTAAATCTAAAATATGGAATGTCTACTCTTGGTGCCATTTGCCTGTGTTCCGGCATGATGGGTGAGTAGAGGTGGAAGAGTGTGTTCGGGGAGTTCTAAGGTAGAATTACCGGGTTGCTGGGGAAAACTTGCTGAGAAGAAAGGAGATAGAGGAATAACCCTGCCAGTAGGGAACAGAAGGTCTAAACTGTACTGCAAAGACTATTGGAACATAAACAGAATCTCAGGATGTGTCAAAAAAGAGGAAATAAAGACGCAGAGGGGGTGACATAAAAAAGCAACACCTAAGTAAGTGAAAATAGAGCGAACGGAGAAGAGACATCTCTGCGTTCAGCTGAGGAATTCTCACCTAATCAGGCATGACGTGATAAGGCCTGGCCTGGGGTGATAGGATATACTAAAAAAAGAAATGAATGTGATGGACATATAAAATACCTCTGGAGAAGCTGATCCAACTCGGAGTTCCAGGGATGAGTTTCTACATGTTTAAGTCAATCAGCAGCGCCCGTCAGCCTGACCCCAGTCAGTTTAGACATGGCCACCATAGCTTTCATTAAAACGCTTGAAAAGAAAAGTACTCTCTCCTGGTTGATGTGCTGTGTGGACTTCAAGCTTGGGACAGCTGCAGCCATGTTGATACCATGAGGGAAGACAGCCTTATGGTGATGCTTACCCATGGAAGGCAGAAAAATCGGTCATCGAGGACAACATTGAGCCACTGAATCAACCTCCTCTGAAATTCAAACAATCCCAGGATTTAACAAATTCAACCTCATCATCGAATGGCTACAAATTGATAATGGTGTTGGTGTAGCCCAGAAGGCATCACTAACAAAGTTAACAGTGCAAATTTGACATACTTCTTGGAAAATAGTCTCCTTTCACATCCTCTGGCACATAGACAATGTTCAGTTAAAATATAAATGGAGGGCAAAAATCTCATTTCATCCAACATATATTGTTGTTAAAAACCAAGGTTAAAAGCGAAGGTAAAATATCGTGTTTGTGGCAGCAAGGTGGTGTTCGGCGGGGAGGGGGGGGTGCGGGGGGGTTGTTGCCATGTGAAGGTAAGGAGGAATTAACGTGAAAAATAATATAGGATATAGTTTTCCTAATCACACTCTGGGACAGAGATAAAGCACCTGAGATTTATTTACTGGGGGTTCCTGGATGGCTCAGTTAAGTGTCTGCTTTTGGCTCTGGTCATGATCCCAGGGTCCTGAGATCAAGCCCCACATCTGGCTCCCTGCTCAGTGGGGAGTCTGCTTCTCCCTCTCCCTCTCTCCCACACCCCACCCGTGCTCTTTCTCTCTCTCTCTCAAATAAATAAATTAAGTCTTTTTTTTAAAGATTTTATTTATTTGACAGAGAGAGAGAGACAGTGAGAGAGGGAACACAAGCAGGGGGAGTGGGAGAGGGAGAAGGAGGC
>NC_048225.1:85565013-85634992 GCF_002007445.2 Ailuropoda melanoleuca
TGATCAGGACCCTGGGATCATGACCTGAGCTGAAGGCAGGTGCTTAATGACTGAGCCACCCAGGAGCCCCAAAATAAAGTATTTAAAAAAAGATTTATTTATTTATTTATGAGAGACACACACAGAGAGAGAGAGAGAGAGAGAGCATGAGTAGGGGAGGAGAAGAGGGAGAGGGAGAGAGACATTCCACAAGCATACTCCCTGATGAGCGCAGAGCCTGATTCGGGGCTGGATCCCAGGACCCTGAGATCAGGATCTGAGCTGAAACCAAGAGTCAGCCACTTAACTGACTGAGGCAACCAGGCACCCCATCAAAGCCCACCTTTGAAGGCTCCACTAAAGAATGATCTAGGAAATCGTTCCTGTCCATTCTTTTAAGAAGACTCATTTCTAAACACCACTCCCCTTAAACCTGCACAGTCTTTTGGTATCACCTATACCCATTGTGCTTTCTGGTATCCATGTCTGTCTTCCCTTTTAGGCTGAAGATGAGGGATGATGATGCCATATTTATCCTTGTATTGTATTCACATTTGTATTGCCAAATGGTTCCTTATTAGGCTCTGCCAAAGAGAGCGCTAGAAAGAAGTTGCAAGGGTAGAGGAGGAGGAAGGGACTTGCTCCTTTCCGTCTGCACTTTTTGGCTTCTTGTCTGCTTCCTGTTCCTGTGAGCAGCACTCCAGCAATACTTCCTCGCCTTCCTGACGTAGCAGCTGAATCCCATTTGCAACTTCTCCAACCCTTGCAGAACCAGCCTCATCGCATCCTTCAGAGGGACACCAGCTTGAGCCAGCATCCCTCCTTGGAGATCTGGGTTCCAGCGCCCAGGGAATCCTTCTCTGAACCTCCAAGTTTGACTAATTCCCATTTCTTTCCCTGTTCTCCCGGGCTTGGCGGTGGGAGGGGCTTCCTGCAGTTGCTCCCTCCACGGTACCGTAGAGTTTTCTTCTTTACTTTTAGTGATCTAGTTAACAGCCATACCTGGTTAACAACTCCTTATATTAAGTTTACTGCATGGTTTCCATTTTTGACTGCACCCTGACTGATACAGTTAGTGAACCGAAGAACTCCTTTAGCATAAGGGTGTCTAATTCAGATTTCTTCCCATAACAATAGCAATGGAGTAAAAAATATTTTATAAAACATGGAACCATCACAAAAGGTTTACCTCCAGGGGTGCCTGGCTGGTTCAGTCAGTAGAGCGTGAACTTCTGAGCTTGGGGTCATGAGTTTGAGCCCCATATTGGGGGTAGAGATTACTTTAAAAAAATAAAATCTTAAAAGAAAAGTTTACCTTCAAAACATGCAACGAATTAGTAATGTTTGTGTAGGTAGCTTTATTCACTACACCTTTAATCTCTAGGTCTTAAACTTATATCAGTGTTTCCGAGAACACCTGACTGATTCATGTTGGTCACTTCCCATGGCACCTAGAGCAACTCTTTGTGACTAGTCCCACCCTGGACCAACCTTGCTCTTTCTTTCTTCTCGCTGCAGCCTCCTGATGACAGAGCCTATCATCTTGAGCATCTGAACAGATTCTCTCCTGGTTTGTCATTTCTATATGTGATCTGCCTTTTCCTCTCCCAGCCTGAGAACAGGATTATTTTATCTGTTTCTGTGAATCCCCAAAAGCTCAGTAAATGTTATAGAAACAAACACATGAAGGAATGAAGTGAATAATCAGACAAAGAGAAAATCCGTTTGCATTCACTTACCACTTTTTATTGATTCGAAGACCTTGGACAAAACAGCACTTAATAAAGATTGCTGATTCATCTTTCACCAGGATAATGTATGATCCCAGTTTCTCGCGAGTGCTCCTGACAGCTTTAATATTGTTATTTAGGTCTAGATCTCTTCTAGGAAACATTATTATTATTTAAATATTTTATTTATTTGTTTGACAGAGAGAGACAGCGAGAGAGGGAACACAAGCAGGGGGAGTGGGAGAGGGAGAAACAGGCTTCCCAATGAGCAGGGAGGCTGATGCGGGGCCCAATCCCAGGACCCTGGGATCATGATCTGAGCAGAAGGCAGACACCTAATGACTGAGCCACCCAGGCACCCCTAGGAAACATTATTTTAATTTCTAGTAATAGTGACAGAGGAGGTCATAGCAGAAAGAACATGAGCTTGGAGTCAGAGAAAACTCAGGTATAGATTCTGAACCTGCCACGTGTTTGAGCTTGGGGGTAAGTTACTTAAGCTCTTGGAGCCTCAACATCCTCTTCTGTAAATTGGAATAATAATAATAATAATAACAATAATAATCACCTATTCATTGTTTCATGTCAGATATGTTCTAGGTGTCATACCTATATTAACTAATTTAATCCTTACGACAGCCCCATGAGGTATTTACTATTATTACCCCCATTTTATAGACAAGAAGACCAATCCCAGACAGGTTGAATAGCTTGTCTAAGATCACCCAGCTAGGACTTCTTGGGGCCCAGTCTGGCTCCGGAGCCCAGCTTCCTAACCACCCGCTCTCTCGTCTCTTGCCTTTTGTGATTACCAGGAATCTCATTCAAGGAGCTAATACACGTTGAGGGCACGGCCCGTATAGTGCTGCATAAATGGTGCTATTCTGACACCCCGGGAGGGAACTCAGAAAGAGCTTGGATTCAGTAGCATAGGTTCAGATTCGATTTACCATTGAAATGACCTGGCTGGTATGAACTGTTATTTTTGTTATGAACAATTTGGCAAAAGCCTCGGCCTCAAATAGTAGCAGAACATTTTCCTACCATCCTTAGTGGTCAGCGTGGTGAAAGGTATTTAGTTCTGTAATGTTTATTCTGTGCTCCGTCGCTAAGGAAAAGGTGATGTAGTCAGATCCTATGGCGAGAGGCCACGGCTGAGCCACGTGAAGGCGGGGTCCTGAGCAAGCCTTTTCTAGACTGGCGCTCGCTGCCTTTCCCCAGCTCCGTCTCTTCCCAGTGCCTCTTACTGCCTGACGTCATATACGTGTTTGGGTGTTGTCTGTCCTCCCAGCAAATTGTAGGCTCTGCAGAGCCCGACTTGGATCTGTTTGGTCCCCTGCTCCATGATCTTTGCCCAAACCAGTGTCCCGCTGAGAGGGGTGCCCCAGTCCCTGTTGCACAAACCATGGACAGTGTCCTCAGTACCAGCTTTCCAGCAAACACAGGACGATGCTTCATGTGCACACCCATTTCTGACGGGGCTTGAGGACATGATCTTAAAATGTACCTGAGAGCAAGCAGGTCCAGAAACGGCACAGAACCAGAGCTCAGATTTCCTTTGGTGCTCGAGTAAAGCTGAGGTTCCAGAAGGGACTGCCAGACTGGAGCTCTGGGAGGACAGAGCTGAGGGAAACATGCAGGTGGTGCTCATGTTAGCACCTCAAATAAGTCCAATTTGAGAAATTCCTCTCAGAATTTAGTGCCAGGAAAAATGTGTCCCTCAAACACCAATGAGGACGCCATAACTCTGTAATGTGCTAGTTTGCTCTGGCTGCTTGGAAGCTGAGGACCTCCCTTAATGCTCAGAAGTAGTAGCGAGAATTAATATCTTTCTCCGATACAGAAATTATATTTATTATATTTAATATAATAAATAATAAATATTTCCCGTGTACATTTCTTATGCTTAACATCATAAAGACTAGATTTGAGGGGCGCCTGGGTGGCACAGCGGTTAGGCGTCTGCTTTCAGCTCAGGGCGTGATCCCGGCGTTATGGGATCAAGCCCCACATCAGGCTCCTCTGCTGGAAGCCTGCTTCTTCCTCTCCTGCTTCCCCTGCGTGTGTTCCCTCTCTCGCTGGCTGTCTCTATCTCTGTCAGATAAATAAATAAAATCTTTAAAAAAAAAAAAAGACTAGATTTGATATATATGATCTGTGCCATCTGATATGGATGCAATCTGTTTTTATTTTAATAAATGGACTGTATATATTCCTTTGATTGGACAGCACTTCAAATTTAAAAAGTAGGTTATAAATGTAGGTATCTGCACAAAAAGGAAGTCAGAGGAGTCCTGAAGAAAACCAGGTACAGCAGGTCAGGTTGGTGACCCTGGAAGAAACTTCCCATTCCTAGTCCCCTACCTGGCATGTACGTCGGCCCCTTGCTGCATGCCCGCCCTGCCCCCCAGTCTCTTCCCTCACTCTGGATTGGAAAGGAACGTTCCCATCCAGCACATTTATCTTCCTCCCCCTCTTTTTCTATGTCACCATCACGAGCCACACATCCGGCAAATCTGAGCCTGGGCTCTTCCATTTTACCTTCTTTGGGACTCCCCACTGCTCAGCAGAAAACAATCCATTGAGCCAAATAAACTCTCTAGCCACCTTCCATGTCATGTCCCTCTCCAAATTTATGTTTAGTCAATGAGACTGTTTTTATAAAAATGTACTGGATCTCTCCTACCTGCCTGGCACAGTGAGGCTTAGCTCTCTCTGGGAAGTCTCCTTGACACCCTGGAGTTAATTGCTTCTCCATGGATCCTACCTTGTGTACCCCGTGTATCCCTCGATTATTTTGCTCCAGTCCACACTGTTGCACAGGGACTTGCCAAGGTTTATGGTTTATTTCCTCTGCTGGACTCTACGTTCATGGCAAGCGGGAGAGACCGCTCACTCGTCTCCATGACTTCAGAGTATAGGAGCTGGCACACAGGGGTGCTGATAAACATAAATGTGTGTCTCTAATAATTTTTTAACTGAGGAAATTAAAGACATTAGAAAGAACACCCAGGACAGTACCTTTCACACAGTATGTACTCACTAAAAGTTTGTGTATTAGAAGAGAGAATGAGGGCCAGAGATACACAGTAACTGAGTAAGGGCAGGGGGTGGTGAATGGGATGCGTGAGAATGTACACGTGTGGGAATCCTGTGTTTTGGAGGAAGAACAGTGATTGAACTTTTGAATGTGTGTATTTAGTTTGTTTCAATAAGTGTTTCTTAAATATCAGCTGTAAACAGGAAAGCTGACTGGGCAGCTGGGTTTGGAGCGACACGCAAGCGTGATGCGTACTTGTGAAGCCCTATTATGTTCCAAACGTGGATTCTGGAACCATATGATCCCTGGTCCCGTCTCGGCTCCACCATCTACCAACCGCGTACCTTTGGGCAAGTTACTCACCTTTTCCAAACCTTGGTTTCCTGCATGAAATAAAAATAAAAATGACCTAATCCACAGGTTTTAGAAGTTTGAAAGGAGACAATTCATGCAGTACGTAAGTTTTACGTAGAAAGGGTGGCACAAGGAAGTGTCAGCGGTCAGCGCCAATAACCAGGGACAGAAACTATGCCCCAGGTCTAGCTTCTAATTCACAGAAAGAGCCACATTAACTGTTCAGGCGAGTATAAAGATGTGTACCAAACACCACGATGTTTAAGTTGAACCATATGAAATGATCAATAGCCAACTGGTTTTTGACTTATTAAGACGGTAATATCTTTTTATGACCCAGTATTTCCTGGACGGTCCGGTTGGTCACAGGCCATTCGCAGGCACAGTACTTAATTTCCTCTATCGACTCCGACCTCTTTCCTCTCAGCCAACTTGTTCATTTATGGTTGTTTACAATGCACACCCTGCTTCCTTCCAGAAAGGACGGGGAAGCCCCACTCCTGTAGCAGCCACGAGGCTGCTTCCGCTGTTCATTTGGCCATTCATCACGCACCGCCCTGTGACAAATCCTCCGTTGCCTTGAACTGTTATGTAAATCTTGTACTGGTTTTGGCTTTTGCAGGCCAAAAGCTGGTAATAGGGAGAGAGAACAACTCGGCCACCTTCGAGGCCGACCAGAGAAAGAACCTCGTGTGTTGCAGGGCACTGATCTCGGGAGCTGGGACCGGGAGCCCAGGGAGGGGGAGATGGCAAAAGCTATCACCAGCATTCAGACAATGGCCCGAGGAAGAAAAAGGACTTAGTCTCTTCAACTTCAAGATGTAAAGGGGTGGGATCCCCCCAGAGGGTCTTGAGCAGGAGGGTGGGAGGTGCCTCACCTCTTTTTAGAAGAAAAAAGAGCCTTTGTTCCAGAGTGATGTTCTGGAGACCACATGCAGATCAATGGAAAAGGGACTCTCTAGACATGGAGCTGCCCAAGGAGATACTGCATGTGTGGAAGTGGAAAACGAATGGACCAGAAGATGCTCACGTTTTCTAGTCTGCAGACTGTTGATCCCATGCTGCTTGGCACATACACCCTTGCTCTCTGGCCGGTGGGCGCATCTCGTCGCCCCTCCAGTCTCAGGGGCTCTGGAACAGAGAAGCTCTGGCCCAGGAAATTGCATGGGGAGCACCAAGAAGCAGGGGGCCAGGAGGGCTGTATAGAGGCAGGCGAGATGATCTTACGGATTCATTTTCAGCGTCTGAGCCTAGAACCCGCCTCTCAAACCTTACCCAAACCTCCTTTTAGCTACTGTCTCCACGCCCTCCCATGTGGCTGCGACAGCCACACACGGCCCCTGGCTTCCCAATGCTACATATGCTCTTCCTCATTAATATGTGATGCGGCGTCTCACACTTTCGGGGCTGTCTCTCTGCAGAGTGAAAGGCAGATGACAAGGGAGCTTTTTGTCTTTCATATGCCATCGAGACTGTGACATGCCCCAGTGGACAATCCAGGCAGCAGTGGGTCTCTCCCTTTGGTGCGAGATGTGACATGTGTCAGAAAAGGGAGCTGGCTCCCTCTTCAAAAGCTTGCTTCTTGCCTAGTGTCTGGGAGAGCGACCAGGTGGCTCACTTTGTCTGATGGGCGAACAAAGGTGAGACACCCCCCTCCCCCGCCCCCCACTGACCCCGGAGCAGCAGCGATTCCCAGCAGGGCAACTGGATATTAAAGATCTGGGCCTCCTGGTCTCAGCCTGGCACCCAGTTGAAACTGTGGCCTTAAGCCAGTTACTGAAGCTCTCCTTGCCTCTGCTTCCCCAACTGTACAATAGCAGTCCTGACGTTTGTGAAGAGTTCTGGGCAAGAGTTAATAAAATCCATGGTGATTTACATTAGTCAATGTTACTCGAAGCTGATGATGATGATGGTTTTGTAAACATAAATGTGCCCGAGGACAGAAAGGACTGCCCGATTCTTCTGAGTGGTTTCCATAACGTTGGGCTGGCTCCCAGATGATATTATGGAACAGTTACACAGAGAAGGTGATATTCGCACTTTATCCCCTTAGCGCATCCTGCTTTATTTGTATTTACGTGACCATCGGAGGGGACGCCATCAATATCTGGTTAGTTACAACCGGGAGAAAGGTGTCTCTGTGTCCGGTAATGTCTTTCTAGCCACCAGTGTCACGGCACCATCAGCATGGCCAGCAAGCCGGGATGTCAGGGGGTTGGGCTGCAGGCACCCCACCGAGGACTCCAGTGGGTCATGAACAGGGCAGGAGCTTCCCAGCCCAAGGGTCTAGCAAACCCCAGAAGTCGAACGCAGGTTTTGACCATATATGCTCCTTGAGGAGAGAAACATGGGCAAGTAGTTAAAAGCCTTTTGCCCCTAGTTTGTTTTTTTTTTTTAGAGTCCAAAAAAGTCTGCCACTGAATTTAAATTAAAGAATTTTTTCCAAGGCTGAAGTTACTTATGTATGGTAATCTTTTATGGAGCATGTCCTGTGCACTGTGAGCGCTTTTCCTGAGCGTTGGAGTTGTTAAGGATGAGAAAAACATGACGTGTCAATGCAAGGAGCTTATGGGCCAGCTAGGAGGACTGACAAAGATGGACAACCTTAAAGCAGGGTGGCAGGTGCTGTGGATGGGTTAAGTGCACAGTGCTGCGCAGATGGACGAGAGGCATCCCGGTGCAGCGGGAGGACTGACTCCTCGCCGAAGATCCCCAGGCAGCCCACCTGGTTAACTTGTCTCTCTCCTGAGACCTGAGAGACAGAGAATTGAATACAACTAATGATTATCATGAAATAAGAGTGAGTATAAATCCGCCACGATGTCAAAAAGGGGGGAGCTGCCTTCAGACAAGAGACTAAAAGCAATGGAAGGAAGAAAGTGGATACAGAAGGGATACGGGGGAATTCAGACGGAGGACCCGGGTGCCCAGAGCAGGAAGGGGGGCAGTGAGAGAGGGGAGCGAGCAGGAGGACATGACTGAGAAGAGAGGCTCAGAAAGGCTCAGAAGTTAGAACTCGGGCCTGCGAGAACTGAGCCAGCAGGAAACAGGAGGATTCACCAGAAGACTTTACTCCCCTCCAGCATATTCAGCAGCTGAGTATCTGGCTCTGAAATAAATCACGTGTCCTTCCAAGCCCTGCACGACCCCAGAGAGCAGAACTGCGCCTTCTAGCATTCAGAAGTCTGTCTGAGGCACGTGGGCCTTCTACCCAGCACCTCACCAGTGGTTCTCGGTGGGGAGTGCCTTGCCCGCAGTGGACATCTGGCAGCGCCTTGGGGAAGATATTTTTGGGTGTCTGGGGGGACAACCAACTTGGGGGAGGTGCTGCTGGCATCTGGAGGCCGGGGATGCCGCTAATCACCCTGCAAGGCACAGGAGACAGCCGGCCACAAGGAGTGACGGGGCCCGAAGTGTCACCAGCGCTGAGTTTGACGCAAAGCCCTCCAGCTCATAAACCCCACAGGGCGCTCCGTAACCATTTCCGCAACGTCGCATTTCAGACACTGAAGATCAACTTAACCAAGAGCCTGGCCGGTGCTAGATGCCGTGAGAGATGCGTGGCGGCAGGTCCGTGAGCCCGTCGTTGGGTGTCTCCGTGTTGCTTGTCAAACTTTGCGACTATCCAAGCGACGGTTTTAAAAAGAAGTAAGAGAAAGCATGGGAATCGGGAAAGAGCAAGGGAACAGCTCCTGTTGCACGGTACGGTACGCATGACAACGGGGACCCACAGACGGCCCGCGGGGGCAGCCAGGGCCACAGAGCAGGAGGAAGAGACTTTCTGCCCTCCAAGGAGGCAGGTCTAGGCTGAGAATTCAGGATCAGAAGGCAAGCCGGAAATGGAGACGGCGGTTGCTCACGGACTCCAGGACAGCAACACAGATTCCAAGTGGTTGGGAGATGAGACGCAGAAGAACCGAGAAGCCAGGGCTGCTCGCCCCGGCCCGCGCACGGCGCTGGGGCTGGGAGAGCCCGAGGCATTGCCGGGTCCCAGGCTCACAGCTGAGCAAATGCCTCCAGGCGGCTGCTGGGAGCTCGTAATGCCCACCTCCTCCCCCTCTTGGCCTCTTTGTTTCTTAGAGATCCGGTGCCTGGTGTGGTGGTCAGAGGACCAGAGAGAGGATGTCTCCGCAGGCTGCGTGGTGACGTGAGTGCGTCCAGAAAGGCGAATTCACAGCTGGTGGGAAAGCGGAATCCTGGCTTGGGTTGGATGCGGGCCATTCCTTGTGCGGGTTCCTGGCCACCGGTCCCCGGACGCCCTGCAAACCCAGCTGCGCCCTGCAGTGCGTTTGGACGACACAAACCTCCTTTGCAAGTCCCCCTACAGGCGCTTGTGGCTCTGTAGAAAGAAAGCAAGAAAGAAGAGAGAAAATACCTCAGGGGGAGTTTTCAGGGAAGGCCTGGAGGTACTCTGGGACAACAGAGGTGAAGTGCTGAGGATCAACAAGACCAGAGCCCCCTTCCGGTCTTCATGTTTATCACAGCGGAGGAGTGGCTCACTCATTCTCCAAGTGCATTTCGTGGCTGTCTGAAATAGCATCAAGTGTGAACATCTCAGAAAATCTCCCTGATTCATGGTGTACATCTAGCCAAGCCGGTGACGAGAAGGTTGAATGGCCAAGAATTTGGGCCGGAGCCGGTCTAGCCTCTATGGTGCTTATAGGGTACAAAACGCTAACCTATTCTGGAAACGTAATTAAACGGCAACATGATTTGCTGTTTTAAAAAAACACTTTTGGCCTGATTTTTATCAGAACCAGAAATAAAAACCCTCCCATACCAAAAAAGTAGGAGAAGGAACTGCATGTTATTTAAGCGCTGGGCACTGTCCTAAGGACTTTATTTGTTCTGGTATTTAATCCTGAGAATAACCGTTTGAGGTAAAATGACTACGCTACTTTACAGATAAAGAAACCAAGGTTCTAAGATATCGCTATAATAACTGAACACGGTTTTATTAATTATTAAGCCCTCTATGTCAGGGACCGAGCTATACTCTGGGGGAAATAGACAAAACGCCACAGCGTCTCCCCTGTCCAGAGGATATGGATATGTACACTGTCCGTTACATACTTGAAATATTATAATGGAAGTGAGAGCTCCTGGGATCTGCCCAAAGGAGGAAGGGACAATGTCATAGTGAGGGGACACCAAGTGACTCTTGAAGGAACAGGGATTTTCCAGTCCTTCTGCCTACCCGATGCCTTCCTGCTGTACTATTGAAAAGTTGGATCTTCAATTTCCATAGGAATTCCCTGCAAGCTAATTAGAGTTCAGCTTTAAATTTAAAATAGGTAGAGCTTGATATTCTCTGATGCATGCCAGTGCCTACTTCCTGTTGGTAGAGTTCCATAGACCAGGAAGAACCTTTTGCGGATCCTCAAGAAAGACTGATGAAATAGCTTACCAGCTAGATGTCACCACTCTTTCTTTTTATCTACCAGCTGTACTCACCTAAAATACCACAAGGGGCAACTGAGCCACCAATCTCTTCCATTTGCCCTACTGGTGCCTCTTTGGGACTAATGTGCCCTCTGCCCCCTGGTGTTCTCAGACCAGCCTTGGTATTCTCATTCCATTGGATTGCTTTGAAGAAAATATTAGTTCAGGGGCCCCGGGGTGGCTCATTTGGTTAAGTGCCTGACTCTTGGTTTCCACTCAGGTCAAGGTCATGATCTCATGGGTCATGGGATCGAGCCCCAGGTCAGGCTCCGAGTTTAGGCGGGAGTCTGCTTGAAAGGTTCTCTCCCTCTACCCCTCCCACCACATGCATGCGTGCACTTGCTCTCTCTCTCTAAAATAAATAAACCTTAAAAAAAGGTCAAATAAATTGTTAGTTCATAGTATGTGCTCTAATTTCTTCTAAAGACTATAAGTCAAGCATTATTGGTGAAGAAGTCATTGCATGGGTACCAGTTGTGTGGTTAAGGTGGCTCATGGACTTTAGCTCTAAAGAAATAAGAAAAGCTGAAACCCCTTTGGCTTGCCTGGAGACCTTACAGAATATTAATGGAATGGGTTCATAATAGGCAATATAGTTCATTTTAATTAGGATCCCACAAGCCTAGAAATTAAGTTGAAAAAGAACTATTAGGTCATCTGGCCTATCACCTTTCCTACTCCCTTCTCAATGCAAGATTGTTCCCTGGGGTCTGCTTGGAAATGCACGGTTCGGCCTAAATTTAAATGACTGCAAAACTATGAGGTTTATGTCATTCCCCTTGGGAAACTATTACACAGTCTAATAGATTTCACCATGAATTTTTTTTTCCCCAGAGATTCAGCCCAAATTTCTCTTTGCTTGAGTTTGTCACATTTTTTTCTCATTTTACACTCAGATTCAGAAAAATCACAAAAAGGACAGTAAGAATGACCAAATCTATTTTCTACTCTTTAGTGATAAAGATGGGAATCTCGGCCCAGACCACTTTCTCAGTGTCTCATTTGTAGGTGAGCTGGGACATTACTAACCCTTTTTAACCATGTCGGATACTCTCTTTTCCTCATAAAAGGAATCTACAGACTCACCGGGGGGGGGGTGACAATTTTCAGCTCCAATGGTAGTGGTGCATTTGACATGATTCTTGCCATCCTGCCTTGTCCAATCTGCCATATATAAATAAGGATACATTTGCCAAGATTTGAAATGCCCTCTGGATCTTGTTGAACCAAGAAAATCATTCTGGCTTTGGGGGGCTGGAACTTAAGACTCTACCTTTATTAGTGCCATTACCAACCAATTAAGCTGCCATATTACATTTCCTTGGATGACACCCAGAGAATCTTAGAACTGCAAGCTGGCTAGGTGAATAAAGAGGTATAAATCTTCGTGTCATGTATTTCATGTATGCTGATACGCACATACAGAGAGAAGCCGCGGCACCAGGAGAAACAGCAGCAGGGCTGCAAGAGGAAACACCCCTACGCTCACAATCCTTTATTTATAGAGAAGAATCAAGTCACCTGCGTGGTGGGACTGTGACTCATCAGAACCCCTTCATTAAAGAGGAAGGCCTCCCTGGTGATTTTACTTCCTTGGGTTTGTTTTCGGTTATTATTATTATTACTATAATATGAGAAAGACAGCAATGCCCTAATCGGAAAGAGGATCATTCTTCTGAGTCCTGCACCATGCTGGAAAAATAGTAATGAATTCAAAGCACAGCCAGGACTGATTTGCAAGCAGTGGCCCCTAAAGGTCATCCCCCCCCATTATTATACTAGCCAGCAACTCAGGCCGAGTGAGATGGATGGGAGAAAAATGACTCTCCCTGTGTGACTTAATGACAGAAAAGGCAGAGTGAACATAAGACCAGGACTCTATTTCTAAGGATAGGCCCCTTTATCCATTCATCTTTCTCATCTTCACTAACTGCATGTCCTGATGGAGCCAGGCGTTGTGGTAGGTGCTGGGAATTGTGGTCCTGGGCTGTTGGAAGGAGGTGGCAGGTCATACATTAGCACTTGAACGGCAAACAGTTATGCTTCATCTTCCTGTGTGCTGGAAGCAAAAGCCAATTTAGGGGCGCCTGGGTGGCTCAGTCGGTTAGGTGGCTGCCTTCAGCTCAGGTCATGATCCCGGTGTCCTGGGATCGAGCTCTGCATTGGGTTCCCTGCTCATCGAGGAGTCTGCTTCTCCCTCCCCCTTCTCTTGTGCTCTTTCTCTCTTTCTCCCTCTCAAATAAATAAAATCTCTTTAAAAAATTTTTTAAAAGCCAGCTTAAAATCTTTTAAATGGACTACAAAATCCTGCAAAGATGTACAAAGCGAGAGAAAGTAACATAATGAACGCTTGCATGTCCACCATCTAACTTTCCCAAATCTGAACATTTTGACCTATTGACTTTAGATTTTTTAAATAATAAAATATTACAACCATAATTGAAATCTCCTGTGTACCTCGTCACTGAGCCACTCTACAGCTAGCCGTCATCCTAAATTTGATGTTTATCAGTTTCATTCATGTTTTATATGACTCTTCACATGGACTTAAGTGTCAGTCCATAAATAACAAGTAGCACTATTTGACATGCTTTTAAGCTTTATACAAATGGTATCCTTTTGTCGCTATTCTTCTGTCAATAGCTTTTTGTCATTCAACATTAACATTATGTTTGGGGGAATTATCATGTTAACACATGTAATTCTAGTCCATTCCTTTTGATTTCTGTATGATAATCCATTGTATGATTCTACCACAACTTATTTATCCATTCTTGATGATCATTTAGTTTCCCCCTTTCTCCCCAGGACTAACAGTGTTGGCAACCAACATTCTTCCATGACTCTCCCAGGCAGATATGACAGAGTTTCACTAGATTATATGTCTGGAAGTGTGATCTGGCTCAAATGGGCTACACCTAGGTACAAAGTAGTATGGGAGAATTTTCATCTATTATCCTTGCTTATACTTATTATGATCAGACTTAAAATTTTGGTCAACTTGATGAGTGAGTAATGGTATCTCGTGGTTGTTTTAATTTGTAGTTTATTAGTTACCGGGGACTCTTTTCTTGTTTATTAGTAATTAATGACAATCATTTTATGTTTTGCCTATTTTCTATTTTTTTCTTCCTTACTCAGTTGTAGTGGTTCTTAAATTCTGGATTTCAGGCCTTTATCAACAATCAGTTTCCAATATTCCCTTCTAGTCTCTTTCTTAATCTTTGTTATGGAGATATTCTTTAAAAATAAGTTTAAAATTTAATGTTAGTGTAGTCAAATTTGTCACTATTTCCCTTATGGTTTTTCTTTTCATACATTGTCTAAGGAATCATTCCTTAGCCCTGAAGTCAGAGATGCTTTCCTATATTTTCTTATAAAGGTATTACATTTTTTTCTTTTTCTTTTTTTTAAGAGAGAGAGAGTGAGGGTTCGGGGAGTTGGGGGGGATAGGGACAGAGGGAGAGAGAGAATCTTAAGCAGACTCCACGCCCAGGGCAGAGCCGATGTGGTCTCGATCTCATGACCCTGAGATCACAGCCTGAGCCGAAATCAAGAGTCAGACGCTTAACCAACTGAGCCCCCCAAGCGCCCCCATTTTTGCTTTCATGTAGAGCTTCTTAATGCACTTAGAATTGATTTTTTTGTGCGATGTGTTTTTATTCTTCTCCATATGGATAACCAATTGTCCATTCTTTTTCTGTTTTGTCATATTGAATTTTCACTTAAATTTTCAAGGGATGTTTTAGTTGTTGTTCTCTAGTCCATTGGTCTATTCTTCTATTCCTGCACCAGGACCATCTCTCTTCATTGCTGAACACTGTAAGAAGCCTTGATATTTGGCAAGGCAAGTTTCCTTTTTTTTTTTTTTTCCCAAACTACCTCACTTGCCCTTGTCCTGTGCTCTTCCCTATACATTTTTAAGATCAGCCTGTCAAATGCCATCAGGCAATGAATAGACTAGACCCATAACTCTATTCATCTAAGCTAGCTTATTTTTGCTCTGACTGCTATTACTGCACTAAGCAATAAAGAAATGCCAGACATAACTCTAAGTGCTCTATATACATTGACTCATTTAAACCTCTCACAACCCTATGAGGTAGGTAATAATTATTACTCCCTTGTTCTAGTTGAAGGGACTGGGGACTGATGGTAATAGGTAATATGGCCAAGATCGCCGGGTTATTATGAAGCACAGCCAGAGACCACCCGCTTAAACTCATTCTGATCACATGCCAGGCCTTACCCGGACATTCAAACACTGAAGAAATATTTTGCACTTACTGACCATGCACGTCAATTAAAACAGTATCCTCTTTATTTTACCAAAGAAGAAGGTAAAGCAAAGGCCAGGTACACGACTTGTCTGATATCCTACATGATGTCCAGTACAGAATGCAACTGACGTCCTTCGACTTTCCCTGTGGGGAAACCCTTTCCACTCCGGCCTTCGGTTCTTGCCTACCAGCTCCGGCCACTGTGCCTTCCAGGCCAGACCCCTGGAATGCACCGGCAAGAGGCTCGAGTGAAATCCTCGTCTCCGTCGCACGCTCCTTAGCCCTCCACGGGCCGTGGTGCCGAGCGAGTGGAAATCGACTCCAAAGGTGAAATGGCTTTGTCAACCTGTGGTTTCTGGGAGGCTTATGGACACTGTCATGTCATTTTGCAAAACTAGTAGTGACGTAGGAGCGCAGACTGACACAACAGAGATCTCTCCTACCTGTGACGGTGCTTGCCAAATGACAGAACAGGCACATTTTTAAGAAAATGCGTGAAGGAGGCAGTAAATGTTGGCAATAGAGAGGGCGAGTCTGTAGGAAGAGATTACACGAGAAGTAATTAAATAAGACAACATGGGTTAGGCGCTCTGAAGGGAGCCAAAGAGAAAAATATGTCAGAAAGAGCTACTCGTTGGCCCAGGCTGCTGGCTGGAAGACAGACTCTCTCATCAGCAGCTTTCAGTTTAAACTTGACTTGGCCACCGCATGCTCAGCGACTCGAGCACGTCCCTCCTGACAGCCTGGACGTCTCTGTTCCCTTCTCTGTGAGAAGAGGCCCATGGTGGGCTTTTACTAAGGTAAGGAAATCAGTGTAGTCTGGAAGAGCGAGCACAAGCCAACCCACGGGCTCTTGCCCTGCTAGAGATATGGGGGACCCCTAGCCTTTGGAAGGCTGGCAGTGAGGAGGGCGATGAAGGAGAGTCCCCAAATGAACCAAGTGTACTTTGGGTTCACCCAAGGACAGTTTGCATGCCTGAGAGCTTGATCTCCTCCCACCTTTTCTTTCACTGTCCTATACTGCAAACAGGTTTTGGCAAGTCACGTTATTTCTCCATGTGTCGGTCCTTCATCACTACAGTAGGATGACAGTACTGCCGGCCCTAACATGGGGCAGCCCGTGTGCAGGCGAACATCAGGGACTATGAAGTCAGCAATCACAGTGATTAGAGGAAGGTGAGGACCGGAAGTGGGATCAGCTGGGGCTCTCCGGTGGTCTTGGCTCCTCTCCCACAGCTGCAGGGATTGGAGAAAGATTGCAAGCCAGTCCAGGCCTCAGAGGAATTATAACGCTGGCCAGAGGCTCCTCAAAGGAGTCTGGCCCAGCCCTGCCCTCTAAAATGAGTCTGTTTCTTACTGGTTTTGATATTAATGAGGTAATTATTGTGTGTGTTTATGCACCTGTGCCTTATTCTCAGCCTCTCTGTGTTTCTTCTCCAAGCAATGTGTTTCCCTCTGCCCTTCTTCTAGCAGGAGAAGAGTAAAAGGAAGGGGGAAGAAAAGAAGGTTTTCTTTAATTTTAGCTTTAACTTCCGACTTTATCTCTGGTCCTAACATTTATCGTCTTAGCCACCATAATAGTAGCCACTATTTACTGTACTGTCTGGGTACCTACTCAGATCTCAGAGAACCAAATGAAGTTTCAAACCTTTCTCACATGCATCTTGCTCTTCCAGATAATCTATGAGCAAGTAAGACCACCTAGGCCTATGGAGTCTGTAACCAACACTATACCCACCCAGTAGGCAAATGGGGAGTCCTCCCTGGGCAGCAGGCATCAGGCTGGTGTTCTTTGAGCTCTGCACGTAGTAGGAGCTGTGGCCACATGACAGGTTGCCAACGAAGCAACAGCCAGAGCCAGGGTCACGAATAGTGATTACCTCAGTTACTGAGCCAGGAATTATTCAGCATCAGCTGTATGCAAGGAGCACTATAGAGCAAGAAGATGTACTAAATGGGGTCCCTTCCCTCAAGAACTTTCCTCTCTGGTTGTGGAGATCGCACATGTGTGTGCACACACACGCAAAAAAGTAACCAGACACCCTAGAATAGGATGTCTTAACAAGTGACACAAGCCAAGAATTCTAGGTCTGAAGACGGGAGAGAAGTCAGGGACAGCACCCTGTAGGAGTGAGGACCTTTAGGCCCTAAGAGGAAAGATTCAGAGTTGACAGTTGACGGTAAGGGACACAAATCAAAGAAAGATGACTAGAATACAGGATTCATAAGGAAGAAGGGTAAGGATAGAAGTAGGTTAGGAGAAATGGCTTGTATGCCGGGTTAGATTATGAGTTTTTCAGGTAGGTAAGAAGGGGTCGTTGAAAAATCTCAAGAAAGAGAATTCGTACAATATAGGGCCTTTGTTGAGGGCTTGGGAAGAGAGACAGTCATCCTTCAGACAAGACTGTAAAAGAAACAGACATTTAAAAAGATATACTATCTAAGAGTCCAGGGTGAAAGGGAATACAGCTGTGGTAGGAGGATTCATGGTGTGTCTGAAGCCAAAATGAGGTGGAAGGATTACTGCGGAACCCACTAGAGAAGAGGGAAATGGGAATCGGGGGCAAACAGAAGGGGTTTTCGTGGGCAGAGGGAGAGCCTGCCCTTCACAGGCCCAGGAGGCTGACCCCTGGAGGAGAAGCCAGGACTCAGAGTGAAAGGTCTGACTCTGCTGGCTCTGCGGGTTCCTGGCAGCATGGCCTCATCAAGCTTAGAAACCAGGGGGAGGCTTGGCTTTCTCACACCTAAGATGGCGGTAGTCACTCCCGCCTCAATAGCGGCTGAGGTAAAGAGAAGTATGGTCAGGTGTGTCGAATCACTCTACATGCTCCAGGGTGTCTGTGAAACATTAGGAATGGTGAATTGTTTTCCTCATGTGGGGCTGGGAGGGCGAGGTGCCCCATGTTGGATATGTGCTGAGGGGGCGTTAGGGCACCGGGCTCTGGTTTGTGCCAATGCTTCCTGGGAAAAGGTGAACAGAAACATGAGTGGAGGTTGTGTGGGCAGGAACCTGTCCAATGGGGGCAATTCTGTTCCTTGTGGGTAGGAAATGGGCCATGTCACTGAACAGGGAGAGAAGTGGGGAGTCAGATGATACTTGATTGTTGGGTGGGGGGCCAGCATAGTGAATATGGTTGAGGAACGCTTTTTCCTCATGCCTGACCCTGAGAAAAATTTACCAAAGGTCTTGCGACTTTAAGACACATTAGCATTAAGGAGGTTGTAAAAAAAAAAAAAAAAAAAGCAAGGCAAGACCAGGACCGGGTCAGGAAGGGGTTACCCTAAGGATTTGGTGTTTCCAGGTGAGGAGTCCTCTTCCTAATTGTACAGTCGTTCCAAAGCAAGAACCATGCCCCATGGCCTGCCTGCCCTCCAATCCTGAGCAACAGACATGGCATTCCCAAATCCTTGAGGATTCTGAAGGGCAGGTGCCCCAGGAGACCCACAGGATCTTGGCAGTAGATGAAATCCAACGAGTGACTCAGCTTTTGCGCCAAATCAGCATCTCCTGAGTGGGGAATGTGCCAGCTAGGACCAGGTGTTCGGTTTAGGTCCCTGTCCTTCAGAGTTTTCTGACCAACCATGGGACATAACATTGAGATGCCTTCCAGAGAGGTAAAAATGCCCCTCATGTCCAAAAGGATGACCTAGAGCTGTAACAGACAGCGCAGTCCAAAATTACTGAATGCTACCAAACTATTCAAATTGTAACTCTTGGAATTAACTTTGCATGCCTCGGATATTTCAAACTAATATGGTACATGCGCAAATTCTTAAATAAGAATAACTACCGTGCCCACCGCCAGATGGTTCAGAGAATGACCAGGTTAATCAAGGATTGAAAGGGGCTGGTGAACATTGACATTATAAACTGAAAATGTAAATTAGAGGCAATGCCGTGGGCCAAAGGAGGCAGAAGGTAGATATATATGGAAGTAGATAATTAGGTTTTGGCTACTTCTAAGAAATCAGCACAGGCCAGATCTCATTAAAACTGACACCGTTAGACTGGAAATCTGTGTATTAGCAAAATTATTCAAAAGTCCCTGGTTGGCCCTTTTCTGTGTAAGGCAATGGACAGATTGCTGGTGGTCTAGCCTGGATGATAAACTGACTCTCTTTCAGTCTCTCCTCAACTAGCTGACAAGTCCCTGCCTACTGACTCAGTCTGCACATCTGTCAAATGGGCATAGCAATGCCTGACTTGCTTCCTAATACAGGAGAAAATAAGAAAATGTCATCACATCACTACAAACCTAGTAAAACCTAACATTCGTTCTCGTGTAGTACTGACAAAGCATTTTCAAATAGTTCAGACCATTTGATTCTCACAACAAAGCAGTGGGCAAGACACTTTTAGACACCAGATACCCTTTATATAACAAGTATTTTGCAATGTTCTCTTTGCTATTACAAAGTGAAATTAACCGAAAATATAACTTCAATACATATGGTTTTTAAAAAGATAATTTTCTAATAAAAGGAAAATGATTCATTAAATGTGCATTCAGGAACTCAACCCAGTTCTTCTGAGGGCACTGCCATTATATTTCCAGAATCCTCTGAAGATATTTTTTAAATTAAAGATGATAAAAATTAATGTTTAAGAATTCCCTAAGGCCACCATTTTTCTCTTCTCAGAAAATAGGAAAATATTACTTTTTCATCAAAGTACCTTTTTCTAGCAAGCCTGGTCTTGCTGTATCAGTCAGTTCTACTACCGTGACAAATAATCCCCCAATTCTCAGTTGCTTACAGCTGACTTACTCATGTTACTGAAGGTTGTGGGTTGGCTGATATTCTGTCCAATGCCTGCCTCCAACCTGTAAGTCAGCTGCTGGTCTGCACCATGTGTCCTTCTACCGGGATCCAGACTGAAAGATCATGGGCTGTGTTATTCCCATGGCAGAGGGAAAGAGCCAGACAACCAGGGATAACCCACAATGCCTCTTAGAGCATCTGTTCCAATAATTTGCACATAGTCACATGGCAATGGTTCTAAGATGTCTAATCCTCTTATAGGGAAGGGGAGGTGAATAATTATAAACTGCAATGAAATCTTTCATAACTGATCAGATTCATTACAGTACCCCAGGCAGTCCTACTAACAGACTTCAGTTGGCACATAGAAACACTGGTTTGCCATCTTTTTAGAGACCAGGTGTCAGTTTCAACCATTCATGGAAGTGGTAGAAACTGTGGCGAAGGGGCCTTACCTCATTGAAAAGAGCAGCCCAGGTCAGCCCCAGCAAGTGGTACAGCGTGCAAATGAAAGCCCGAGTCCTCTGATTTTTCAAGAAAAGTCAGAAAATCTGCTGTTTATGTAAAACCTCCTATTTTTAAAAAATTTGGCAATTATTTTCATTTTTTAAAAAACATCACAACTCCGCAGGCCAAACCAAACGTCCCCATCCAAATTTCGACCACAACTTCAAAGTTTTCATACTCTGCTTTAGGGAAGATTTGGGGATGTGACCAATTGGGCAGGGGCACTGCTGTCCCAGTAAGGAGGGGAACAGATTTTTTCTTACGTGTTTCAATGACTCAGAGAGTCAGGGCTCACCCGGCCCAGAATCACTCAGACTCCATTAATTGACTCAGGACTTGGGTCACAGCCTTACTCATGGTCTTCAGTTTTCCTGTCGTGGGCTTGGCTCTCTGAGCTGTGCTATCTCCCCAGAGACACCTTTCAGGCTGATTGACTTAAAAATTAGAGCTCAGATGGCAAAAGAAGAGGGGAATAATAGGGCGAGAGATGGCACTCATTTGCCTCTTTAAATTTTTAATACGGAGTGCGATTTGTTAACAAGAGGGAGGTCCCGAGGCAGTGTGGGGCATCAATAATTCAGCAGAGGCTGTCAAGCTGCAAATAGCCCCCTGGTGCCCAGCTGATGCTCCTGCTTGTGACACTGGCTACCCTTTCAAGCTCTAAGAGAAAGGGTCAGTGTCCATCATCCAGCCCAATCCAGTCCTGTCTTTCCCCGGCTCCCAGCCCCTAATGGAACTGGAGACCACTCTACTGGAGGCTGTGACCATGTACAGACCCTGAGGCTAAAAGTCCAAAATGCTAAACTGATCGAAGGTTAAACGCAAAAATCCCCTGAGGACGACGGTGGCTGCGGGAGCTCCCCTTTGGTACACTCTGTAGTGCTCATGCCACCTCCCAATCCCACACATTTCGTGCCCAGGATTTAATTGATCCCTATCCCCCAACCCCAAAATAAACATCTTTCCTTCCTATTGGCCAGATCTCATTTCTCTCCTTCTTCAAAACCAAACTCAAAACTCACCTGGACCTGGCCACTGGCTTTCCTAGATGATAGCACACCCTGGCCAGGACAGAGGGACATAATGTGTCCCAGCCTAAGATATTGGAACATTTAGGCCTAGAATCACATAAATCGCTATGCCCCCTCCCATAGAGATACATGACTTTGGGCAAATTCCTAAAGCTTTTGAGCTTCAGTTTTTTCATCTTTAAAATGAGGATAAAAATACCTAGCTCATTTAAGGATGAGATAAGACAGCACATGTAAATTTCTTATGATTATCATTACAACTTTCTGGATGTATTTCCAGTTGTCTCTTTCCTTACCCTCTCCATGTTGTCGTTTAAAGCCTGATGTCCCGTGGGTGAAACTGGGCATCTTTATGCCAAAGCACCAATGACTCAGCTTCTGTTTTTGATCATGAGGAGTAGAAAGAGATTAAATTAATGCCAGTCAAATGGTACTAGGGACTGCCTCAGGCTTTTGTCCTAGAAAAGTGAGTGATAATCAAACTCATAGTGTCCATAAACTCAGCTTTCTTTGGAAGGCCCACCAAATGTCAGTCCCAAAGGACATTTAGCAATGTCAAGATGGCATCCATTTCCTATCACTGTTGCTGGGCGGACAAAACTTTGGCTCCTATAGAGCCTCTTCACATAGCAGGACAGGTCCAATAATGTGGAGAGCAGGAGAGGGGGCAAATGCGAACCCAGTGGGTTCTGCTTAATGCACCACATTGGCTGGGAGGGATTTCATAAAACATTAGCAGTTGATGCTATTAGCCAGCAGTAGGTCTGGGAAATGTTGTTCAATATTTTTTCCATTTCTGAGTGAAAGAGAGAACTGAGAGAATAATACCGTAATCAGGAAAGCTTTGCTCTTGGCAAAGGGCATGTCCTCTCCCCCATTGTTGTTTGGCCACTCGCTCGAGAACAAGAAACAGAAGCAGAGCAGGGGATGAGAGTGGAGTAGAGGGAAACATCTGTCCTTTGGAGCAAAGTAAAAATGTTAGTCTATAGTTTTAATGATTTGTTCTTCTATCTGACAATTCCCTGTGGCTAATTTAATACTTCAGTAAAGTGTGAAGTCCCTGTAACACTTTGAGAAGTGGTGTCATGTAGAATAAAGGGATGGAAAAGTATCAGATAATTTTCTTCTTCCCCGCTCCGTCACTGGCCCATTGGTCAAGCAAGCAGAATCTCATCCCCTGGACCAGCATTTCCAGGTAGTGAACGGCGATGAGGTGAACTGCGATGAGGTGAACGGCAGCCGGTAGCAGGCCGGGAAGTAGCAGTTAGAAATCCCAGGAAGAATGGACGATGAGTGCTCTTGTTTCCTAACATGTACGTGGGAAGAGAAGGAACACAAAGAAGAACGGGCTGCTAGGAGGAAATGGCTGATGTTGGGGTAATACATTCATAGTCATATGAAGAAGATCAAAATATGAAGGACAAAATAAGCACGATTTTGTGCTTTAAATATGATGACTTTTGCTTCTCCCTGGAAAGTCTTCTGTATCCAGAAAGATCTCTACTGGCCTGTCACAGTGCCTACAATTCCATTATTAAGTTGAATTTTTTAGTTTACAAAGAACTTCCACTTGGAAAAACACTACATATTGCCTTTGACTTATGACAAATATGGGTGGATTTCGTAATCCGCCCAGTGTGTCCATTCCCCTGCCACTAGTTTACCGTTTGTCTTGCTATCCTTGCTAGGTTAGTATAACAGCCTCCTTCCTCACTGGCCTCCCTGCCTCTGATCATGCTCCCTGTTAGCCCCTTCTCCAAAGAACAGTCCAAATGGTCTCTACTAAAGGCTAGTCCATATCTCACCCACCTGCTTCAAACTTCAAAGGCTTTTTAGTGATTTCAGGAAAAACACTAAACTGAACAATATGGGTTGCAACAGTCCCTTCTTACCTCTCCAGACTCACTCATCATCATCCCCATTCTGTGAACTGTTTGAAGCTCCGGCTCTTGTCCCCAAGTCTCCAAGCTACAGTTCTGTCTCCCCAGTGTGCTCTTCTTGTTCTCCTACCTCCCCTGGACAAGCCCAATGAATCTTCATGGTCTGGAAATGGGGCTTCTCCCACGGATTCCCTTGGGATTCTGCACAAGTTTTATCACAGCTTATGTTGCATTCTCGTTGTTTATACGGCTGTCTCATTGTCCACATCTCCATTTAGACTGTATATTTCTTGAATGTTGCATTTGCTTATGTCTCTCCAGCACCTATGCATGGCATCAGTTAGTTCACAGTAAATACTTTTTGGATGAGTAGATGCATTGCTATAATAAGAGAATTAATGCTCAGCAGAGTGTTGGGCTTACTCAGGAGCACTCAAGCTATTTTATTACTTGAGTCAGACAGGCATCTGTAGTTTTTCTAGTTAAGATATTAATCTTTTCTTCTTAAACAAGACACAAAACCCATCGTCATGAAGAAATTGATTGTCTACATGACAGAAGATACCATAATTGGAGTTAACATAGCTGTGAAGGATTGGGAGAAAATATTTGCAACATATATAAAAGGCAAAGGATTAAAAGCCACCATATCTAAAAAGCTCCTATAAGTCAATAAGAAAGAATACCATCAACCTTGTAAAGAAATAAGGACAGATAAGTATTCCATTTGTAAATAAGGAAGAAAGCATGTAAAAAGAGTCTTAATCTCAACAACAAAGCAATAATAATTTTTCACTCAACTGAATTACCAAAAATGAAAAAGAGTAATGAAATCCAGTGATGGTGATGGTATTAGGAAATGAGCTTTCTCTTATACTAGTATGTGATAAAATTGTAAATTTTGAAACACTTTTCTAAAATTTTATTTAATTTTTTTTGGTTGAAGCCAATTTCATTATCTATCAAAATATATATATTTATTTTTCTAAAGATTTTATTTATTTATTGGAGAGAGAGAGTGCATGAGTAAGTGGGGGGAGGGGCAGAGGGAGAGGTTGGAGCAGACTCCTCGCTGAAGAGGGAGCCTGACATGGGGCTCCATCCCAGGACCCTGAGATCATGATCTGAGCTGAAGTCAGATGCTTAACCACCTGAGCCACTCAGATGCCCCATTCATCAAAATATAAATACGTATTCCCTAAGACCCAGTATGATGGTTTTCTGTGGCTCCTATTTTAAATTACTACCAATTCAGTTACTTAAAGCAACATAAATTTATTATCTTTCAGTTCTGTAGTTCAGAATGAAATGAGTCTCACTGACCTAAAATAAGGTAATGGCAGGATTACACTCCTTTCTGGTTGTGACGGGAGAATCTGTTTTATTCTTGTACTTTCCAGCTTCTAGAGAGCACCTACATTCCTTGGCTTGTGGACCTCTTCCTCCATCTTCAAAGCCAGGAACTTCAGGCATAGTTTTTCTCACACAGAGATCTCTCTGGTTCTATCTTTTGAGCGCTTCTTCTATTTTTAAGGACACTTGGAATTACAGCAGGCCCAATTCTGATTAAGAATCTTAATTCCATCTGGGGTACCTGGCTGGCTCACTTGGTTAAGTGGCCCACTCTTGGTTTTGACTCAGGTCATGATCTCAGGGTTCTGGGATTGAGTCCTGTGTTGGGTTCCATGCTTAGCTGGGAGTCTGCCTGAGGATTCTCTCTTTCCCTCTGCCCCTCCCCCCACTTGCATTCTCTCTTTCAAATAAATAAATAAATCCTAAAAAAAAAAAATAAAGAATCTTAATTCCATCTGCAGCATTAGTTTCCCTTCACCCTGCAACCTAACATATTCATAGGCTCCAGGGTTTAGGAGATTAGACATTTTGGGGAGGAAGGGCATTATTCCACCTACCACTCCAAGAAATTCCTCTTCTAGGAATATACCCTATAGAAACACAAATGTGCCCAAAAATGTATGATCAAAAAATTTATATTGAAGTGGTATTTTTAATAGTAAAAAAAGGAAAAAACCTAACTATCCATCAAAAGTAGAATAATTACATAATCCCATTTGATGGTTAATTTCATGTGTTAACTTGACTGGGCCATGTTTGACCCAGATATTTGGTCAAACAGTACTTAAAGTGTCTCTGTGAAAGTGTTTTTGGATGCAATTAACATTTTAATTGATAGACTGAGGGAAGCAGGTTGTCCTCCCTAATGTGGGTGGCCCTCATCCAATCACTTGAAGGCCTGAATAGAACAAAAAGTTTAACTTTCCCCCTAATAAAAGAGAATTCTTGCCTGATGGCCTTCTAACTAGGACATAGGTTTTTCCCTGCCTCACACTGAAACATCAGCTATTCTTGGGTCTTGAGCCTATAAGCCTTCTGACTGGAGCTAAACCACTGGTTCTCCTGGGTCTCCCGCAGGCTAACTCACCCTGAAGATCTTGGGAATTTCCAGCCTCCATTACCACGTGAACTACTTCCTTATAATAAACCTCTTCTCTCCCCAACCCGATGTCTAATACATACACCCTCCTGGTTCTGTTTCTCCAGAGAATTCTGGTTAATTCATGCTATAAAAAAACATGGAGCCATAAGAAATAAGAAGGCAGAGTTTGGGGACCAATGTAGAAGGATTTTCATGGGATAGAGTTCCATAAAAAAGGGAAATGTTTAATATGATTTTATTTGTATAAAAATTGAAAGGGATATTTATAAATATATAAACATACACATCTCTCTATCTAAATGCATAGAAAGGACTGAAAGCTGCATATTGGACTCATAACAATGATTATCTCTGAGGCTGGGAGTTGGACTGGGGGTCTGATGGTGAAAGGGGCTTTGGTGTATACTTATTTCAACTATTTGAATCTCTTTCAGTGAGAAAGTACATATGAATTCTTCGTGTGATTTTAAAAAACCAAGACAATCAAGGCAAAAAATCCATTCAACTATATACAGAATTCTTCCCAACTAATGAAATCGAAAAGAAATTGGCTTAAAAGCTGCAATACCAATAAATTTACCAGGAGGAAGTTTTCTTTCTAGTGACTGGAATACCCATATCTCATATCGAGAGAATATTTTTCTAATAAAAAAAATGTTAAGAAGCCAAATTAGTGAACAGAAGGGACGTGTTAAGCATGAAATCGTAGCACAGAAAGTCAGATGCCCTTGAGGGATGTTTTATCTTAGCTGAGGTTTTTAACTCCAATGAATTATCCGATTGACCCTAACACTTGGGCCTCTAGGCACAGTCTCTCTTTCTGATAATAGCTGTCTCTCTCCTCTCTGAAGAGTCACTTGAGAATTCCTGGCAAACTCTCACTCTCCCACTGTCATTTTGAGAATCTGCATTAGATCCACCTTTCCTGTTTGCGCACAGCACTGCACCGGGTCCACTTTCTTTCTTAACGGATTCTACCAGACCATCTTCCATCTCTTTTGCTGCTTTTAGTTTCCTGGCAGTAGACAGAAGGTCATTTGCGTGCCCCCAACGAACACAGAATTTAAGGGGTAACTTCATTTTCTGCTCAGCAACTGTCTCCATTCATGGCAGGGCTTTTTCTTGGCCTTCCAAACCTTGTCCCTTGATCTATGCTTCCAACTTACTTTGGGAAACTGAACTTCTATTGACTCAACTGAATCATCTTCCTGGCTACAAGCCAGACCTTGGGTAATGTCATGACTCTTGGCCATACTTGTTTATTTCCTTTTATCTAAGATAAGGAAGCTGGGGCAGTAAAATAGGAATAACACTCAACGTTGGCCATCTTGCAGCACCACTGAGAGGTTACAATGAGGAAACATCTACCCATGCTGTGAATGTTTGCTGAGGTCCTTTCCTCTGCCCACCCCCATACTTGGTTCTGGGGATGCACAAAAGAATAAGACAGTCCCGGCCTTCGTAGTGCTCACAGTCTTGTGGAAAAGACACAAAATCACAAATGGTAACATAGGGTGTTCTGTTACACCCTGGACGGGGTAGGGTTAGAAAGTCTTGGGAAGATGACTCTTGAGCAGCATCTTGAAGACAGAGCAGGAAATAGGCCAAGGTGAGAAAGCCATTCAAGACCAAAGGGACAGAGGTGAAAGACAAGGAAGCAGAGAGGCTGGCAAGAGTTTGATCGGACATAGAGTATAGTAGATCAAAGATACCCCTCAATTCTTTGACACTCTCCATAGAGGCAGGGTTCCATTCAAATCTGGGTGGGCTCTGTGACTGCTTGACCGCTAAATGTAATGCTATGCCAGTTTTCAGGCCCAGGCCCTAAGAGACCTGAGTATTCCACTTCTTGTCTCTTGGAATAACATTAGAACCCAACCACCACACTGCACTGGGAGGAACCCAAAGGAGTCCCAGAAGGAGGCTCAATGGAGAGGAAGTGAGGCTCCCTGGTCAAATGACCTGAGTAAGCAACCTTCTGACAATCAGCACCATCTTGCCGGCCAGGTAGTGAGTCAGCTTGGGAATGGATCCAGTCCAGGTAGAGCAGGTTTGGTGAGTAGAGGAGGAAGGGCAGGCACTGGAGGGAAATAATACGTTCAGGCTGGGACCTGTTGAGTTCGAGGGGCATTGAGCTATCCTAGTGGAGATAGATGGTGTAGTTGGACATATAGATCTAAAGCTGAAGAGAGCGCCCTGGACTGAAGCTAGAGATTTATAAGGGATTATTGATGGAAGGAGAATGCCTGATCGTGGAGACAAACTCTTATGGGAAATACGCACAGTGAGAATAGCAGAGGGCTCCACGGGGACTTCACAGCAAAGGGGTATGCAGAAAAAAAACCAATGAAGAAGACTCAAGACTAGGGAAGGGGTGCAAAAACTTCACTCTTTCAACTCCTGATGAGCAGCGCTGCTGATGCCCAAGGAGAGGCTACGTGGAGCAACCCAAGTTCATGCTTCACGCTGAACAGGAAGTTCAGTATGAACTTCCGGCAAGCCTCCATGCCAGACAAGCGTGGGCTCCCTGGGCCCTGCTTCCTTCGTGACGGGAAAATCAGCTCAGGCTGAACCTGGGAGTATTACGGGCGGCAAGCCAATCACTAGCTCCCCCTTACAAAGGCATCAGGGCTTCTCCCCGTCCAGGAACCCACGGAGACTGCCTTTCGGGAAAAGGACAAGAAACCCAGACGTGCGTTGGTGTTCCGCCTCTGAGCCAGACGTGAAAAGAGGCCTCTTCCATCTTGCGGGGAGCTTTTCTTCTCCAAACTGCACACCTAAACAGATGGGGGAGCAGCGGTTTATTGACGCAGCGGAGCAGTGACTGCAGGAAAGAGTGGATGAATATTTCATGGGCACCAGCGGCAGTTAATAAATCATGAGGTGCCACAGACGAGTGCGTCGCTCATTCCACCCTGGACAATGGCTGCTCAGCTCTAGTCAACTGGAACCTCCTTTTCCGGCACCGTCCAGTCTGTCCTGAGTGCCGCGGGGAAGCATGTGCGTCATTTCTACGGGCCTTGATTTCTCAATTAGATATATAGAGAGGACGGCCAGCCATTCCATTTTTAGCCAATTAGATGGATAGGATGTAGGGAAATTCAGAGATTAACTTAGGAATCTGGGTGACACTGGACAATATACTTCATCTCTCTGAACCATAGGTTCCTATCTCTAAAATAAAGGCACGGATGGATGGGTAGTCCTGAAGTTTCCCGTCACTTTTCTTTTCTTTCTTTCTTTCTTTCTTTTTTTCCTGTCTGTTTTCTGATTTTCTGAAACAATGAGTGTCTTGAAGTAACAGTTAATGACTCGTGATGTTGAGTGATTGTTTCATAAATAATTATTGATACAAGTGTGTATGCTGTGTGCTTCGTGCGTAGGCAGCTTTGACAGCCTGCCTTCTGTGTCTAGAGACAAGAAGTATTTACGCCTAACTTTTCGTTTTTTAATGTTTATCATTTATTTCCAATCCATTAGGATAAAAACCCACTGTATGCAGCTGACATGCCTAACTTTTTAAAAAGACAAGAAAAGCCAAAACACAGACCTACTCAATAATTAGCTTTGGAAACAGTGCCATTTGGCCAGATTCAATATTTGAGGTCCATTTATTTATCTATTAATGATGTAAAACTTCATATCCAAAAGTTAATTTTAGCTGAGTACACCGGTAATGAAAACAGCAACAGCTGGGCACGTAAATAGAAGCTTCAGCATTGTTAAAATTGCCAGTTTTAATAATAAAAATAATGCCACCACAATTGAACGTTCACTCTGTGCTAGCCCTTACATAGAGTATTTTACAAACATTATTCTAGTTATTTCTCATTAGTCCCCAAATAATGGCACACCCATATGAAAACTGGGCTGAGAAAGATGAATTTCCTTGCCCAAGGTCACCCAATTAGTGAGTGACTGAGATGAGATTCAAACCCTAGCCTGTCTGCTTCCAAATACGCTATTATTGTAACAATACATCATAGCTAAAATTTACATTGAATTTACTATGAACTAGAAAGTAAGCAGCTCACCCGGCTGGATAATCTCCATCTTTCATCTTCTTTGAGCTATTCTGCAACCCTGTACGGTGTAGGACCTCCGACAATAATGCAAATGATTCTTATCTATAGAAATGCAAATAAATTGATTATTGCCCTGTGGGTGAGCACATCTTGCATCTCTTAGTAAATTCATTTCTGAAGTCTTTTCCCCCTGTTTCTATGTGGCTCTCGGAGTTCTTTAAAGCAGTGGGAATGTCTTCTTGGTTCCCTCATTTATTAAATTAAGCATAATATTTGACATGTCTTCATTTTATATTTGTAGGACAGCCATGATTTTATCTTTTTTTAAAAAAACATTCTTTAACAATAATTACACACACTCACAGGAATCTCGGAGAGGGAGAGAGTGACACAGTTGTGCAATGCAGCTGCTGCTGGTGTGAGCACAGCAGGAGATGAGAAGGCAGGGACACCTCACCAGGCTTTTCCACCCCTCCTGGGATGGGGTGGTGGCCTGTTGCTAACTAAGCTGTCTGCCGTTAGTGGCTTGGCCGCTCTGGCCTCTGGGCCGCCTGTCTGATGGTGGCGCCTACACCTCTCATTGCCGCGGCTGCCTAGGACTGTCTCCTGCCCTGCAGGTCCTTTGTAGGGTCTTTCTGTGGCCTTCCAGAGCCCTGCTCTCTCCAAGGGAACTAAGGACAAGGACAGTAGAGACTGAAGGACAGAATTAACCGGCTTCCTGGGACCATCCCTTTTCTTTTCTGTAATTGCCTTTCAGATTTCAAGATCATGAAGCCCCACATCATGAGCGTGGAACTGTGGACCATCACAATCAAATCGCCACAACGGTGTTTCTCATCCTGGGTGCCACGGAACACTGGTGTTCCGCAAATAACTTGCAGACGTGCTGTGAGTAAATGGGAAGATACTTTCAGGTCTTATGATTAATAATTATTTTATCATGATAGTGAAAAACAGTGAAGGAATTTTATTTCCTTCGTTTCAAGATCAAATTACTTTTTTTTTTTTTTTACCATCTATTACTTCAGGGTTTTTGTTGTTACCCTAACAGAACAAAGAATTTTTAAAGAAACACTTCATAACTCTATGCATAAAAATATTATCATTTGGTGTTGTGTGGTATCAAAACAGTAAGAAATGCTCTGTTACAGACCATGAGGCACTTCATCATGTAAGAGAGAAGGTATAAAAGTATAAGACTTGTGAGAAGACATGGAGGTTTTTTTAGCAGCACAAAAGTTGTATATTCTTCTCTCTCGCTTTGGGAACCATAAAAACATTCCTGCTCCTCTCCTCACCACAGGACAGACTGGAGTGGGAGCTACCACATTCCCGTTAGCAGCAGGCTGCCGCAATTCATCGACATTAGGTTTGGGGATTTTTTTAGATTTTATTTATTTATTTATTTTTGAGAGAGAGAGAGAATGCTTGAGTGGGGGTAGGGGCAAAGGGAGGGGGGCAGAGGCAGAAGGAGAAGCAGACTCCCACTGAGCAGGGATTCCCCACACCGGGCTCAGTCCCAGGACTCCAGGATCATGACCTGAGTTGTAGGCAGACACTTAACCGACTGAGCCGTCCAGGCACCCGACAACGGGTTTAATAAGAGAAAAACGATGTTCTAGCCAGATCTTGGAAGTGGTTGAAAACAGTTGTTGAAGGTACTGTTCTCAAAATCAGAACTTTGACCAACTGTAAACAGAAAGATAGACTTCTATGCAGTTGGCATTAAAATCCTGAAACAGGAGAATCACCATTCTGGTGCACATCAGCTTTGAAACAGAAGAGAAGGCTCAAAGAAATGGACTCTTGAATGTTGGCCATCTTTAAGCATCTAGAATGAGTGCTCTTCTCTGTATCCGTCATATGCTCTCTTTCTAGGATTTTAAGTCACTCCCTAGACTTCAGCCACCTTCCTTATGGAACCGAATTCCACTCCCATCTCCAGCCCGGATTGTTTGCCTTTGTGGCAACCTTGCTGAGCAGCTGTTTGGATGTTCTACAACATTCATATTTTCCCTTTTCCTCCCCAACCAGTTCTTCCCCTTATAGTCTATGTCTTGGAGAATGACACCATCATCCACTAAAACATGGGAATCATTCACTCCGTTGCTAAATCTCACTTATTCTCCCTCTTAAATATGTCTCCAGTGTCTCCCTTTCTCTTTACCTCCACTTGCCTTAATATGCAATCAGAGCCTCCTAGTTTGTTGCTTGGTTCCTGAAAGTTCATTTTCACTGGTTTCCCTCTGTACACTGCCTTTTAGTGAATTCTCACCAATGGCAGATCGACCTCTCTGTGGTGTAGATTGGGGGTTTTTGTTTGTTTTGTTTTGTTTTTAAGATTTTATTCATTGATTTGACAGAGAGAGAGAGTACAAGCAAGGGGAGGTAGGCAGAGGGAGAAGCAGGCTCCCCACTGAGCAGAGAGCCCGACATAGGGCTCGATCCCAGGACCCTGGGATCATGACCCGAGCCGAAGGCAGATGCTTAACCGGCTGAGCCACCCAGGTGCCCTGTGGTGTAGATTTGATGTCACTCTCCTTGTGGTTTTCCATTGCTTTTAGGATGGTGTATTTCATGACCTGAACCCACTTTGTCAATTTAACCTCATGTTTTGCCAAGTTTCCATTCTGCCATAAATTATATTTCAGCCACACTAAATTGCTTGCAGATCCCCAAATATGCCATGTTCTCTCTCATGCCTATGGCCTTTGTCATTCTACCTTCTCTGCCCCCTCCACTCCCCTAGCCACTCAGCTAACTCCTTCCTCCAGGAAGCCTTCCCCGAACTTCCCAGTCAGCTTTAAGTGCCTCTCTCACGTTCCCTCTACCAAAGCACTTCACACACTCTACCGGAATTGCCCGTATGGGGGGAAGCGCGTAGGCAAAAACCTATACTTCTTTCCCTCATATTCTCTGATAGCCCTGTTCTTTTCCCACTTAGAGCAGAGGGGCAGTCTATACTCACTACCCTCCAGAGTTAGGCTGGTCAATAAAAAATGCAAAGAGCAGGAAATGAGTTAATATACCTTTTTGAGTTTCCCAAAATAGACCCAAGTTGGCAACTCATGGCTTAAAGGAGAATATTTTTAAGGATCAAAGACCTAGGTCTTCAATGTTTTACAGCACAAAGTTGTTTTTCCCTAAACAACTGATTTGGAGGATCCTATGGACCAGAGTCAGAAAAAAGGAGGCAGAAGCAAGAGCTAGTAAGCCACTGGTGAGTGGCTCTGAGGACACATGAGGGTGGGCTGGGGGAGCCCAAGGAGAGGCTACGGGAGAGGTGGCCCAGGCGGGGAGGAGAGCACGGAGAGTTTCACTTATATATCCAGGAGGGGAACCGAAGGAGCTGGGAGTGGGTTGGAGAAGAGGCCTCTCAGTGGGGAATGGTAACTGGAAATCAGACAGGAGCCCGCACACCGCAGCTGATGCCCACGTGCTAAACAATGATGCTCCTCCCACTGCGGCCGTAGAACCAGTGGAATCCAGATGCGGCCCCAGGAAGAAGGGCAAGAGGGAAGCCCTGAATTGTCTATGACTGTGCATCGACCCAGCGGTAAGCTTCTTACTACAAGCATAGTGAGGGATCAAGATAGAAATTAAATGTGATTACAGGAAAAAAAAGCTAATAATTTTTGTTGTCCTGAATTTATGGCCTGGGACTCCCACCTGTGGCACCTATTTAAAAGGCAGCTCTTTGGGCACCTGGGTCGCTCAGTAGGTAAGTGTCTGCCTTCGGCTCAGGTCATGATCCCAGGGTCCTGGGATCCAGCCCCACGTTGGTCTCTCTGCTCAGTGGGGAGCCTGCTTCTCCCTCTGCCTGCCTCCCCCTGCTTGTGCTCCCTGACAAATAAAAAAATTAAGTCTTTTAATAAATAAATAAATGAATATATATATATGAATATATATATGAATATATATATATATGTATATGTAAAAGGCAGCTCTCCACTTGTCAAGACTCGCTGAGGACAGGGACCACATACATTCACCTTTGTAACCTCAGTCTGGGCAGAGAGTAGAGACTCAGTAAATGTTGGTCAAGTGGAAAAAAGGAATGATTGGGCAAACCTGGATGATGAAGGATGAGGATCTGGACAGAAGGAGGCAGAGTCATTTCCCTTGGTCTGATGGGATGTTCTTTAATGGAACTGGAGTTGAATACCAAACAAATGGTACGTTATCTGTTCTTTTGTCTGGTAAGTTTGTTCCAGTTAACTATTAATTAGCTCTTTTCTTCTAATTATTTTTCCATATGCAATGTGAATTTAATCATTCTCATTAATCCTCTTATTGACGTTATTATGACAACTAAATTGAAGATTTGTTTTATTGCCCACTTGTTATGTTGTGTAATTTACTCTGAAATACTTCGGCATCAGTATTGTGATATAAGTTATGTTAAGTGTGTGCGTTAGTATTAATCCATATGCTAGGAGTACCTGGTTACCCTTCCTAATCTGGGATAAACTGCCCAGGGGTGCTTAGTTAATATTTTAAAAAGCCCACTCAGGGGTCCACATTCCAGAGTACTAGGAGTACTTCAACTAGGTCTATATCCACCTGTAGTCAAGGGGTTACTCATTAGCATAAGTGGAGTTAGAAGTAATTTTTCAAAGGCAACGTGAATAGTCTTCAGTATATGTGAACAACTAGCAAGGTGCAGACAGCCCCACCTGCACATGAACCCATCTCGCTCGGCAGCCTAATACCTGTCCATATGTGCTCCCGCCTAGAAGTCCCATTCAGCCCTGTGTCCCATCTCTTACAGGAGGATGTGTTGTCTGATTCTGACTGGATGGCTAAATCCTCCCTAAAGAATACTGCTGCACCTGCCGTGAGTGAAATCGTCACGAAAGGGAACCAGCAGAGGGACCAAGGGAGGGAGCCAATAAGAGCATATTGTATGACTCTTTGTGTTTGCGTGCTAATAAATATTTAGGTTTGCGTTGTAGCATTTGGTCTGAAGTTTGCTTTCCTTGCAACGTACCACTTGGTAGCAAGTTTGTTGGGAACAAGACCTAGACCTTTCTTCTACCTTCAGTCATGGGAGGTCACCGTTAATTGTTAAAAGAACCCAACAGTTGCAAATGACTGAATTGGTTTAGATTCGTTGACAACACAGCACTTAATACAAGGCACGTTATCAATGCTTTTTCCTGATAATATTTTAGTTTTCTGTAAAGATATAGATACACAGATATCATAACTAAAAAATTCCCATATTGTTTCTCTTCTTAATATCCTGACTCATATTTTCACAGCATGGCTGCCCCTTGGATATGTCATCCACGGGAAAGTCACTGCACTCCTCATTTGAATTTATTTCTGGCTTGGGACTTTATCTTATTTACCTTTGCTTCAACCCACCACAGTATCTCACTAGGATCAAGCTGTCATCACTAAATGTTTGCTGGCTGGAACGTCGAACAACAAGACAGATGAAGGACTCTTGTTGGTATCAGAGTCTTCCTCATTGCAAAATCCTATTACCCACTGGGCTCATAGCTAACACCTACCAGAGGGAAAGGGAAGAGCAGTATTGTCATGAGGCGGTAGACCCAGGCCCAAAGTAATTGGGGGCAGAACGACAGAACAGATGCTATGTGACCATCAGCTGAAGACAGAGAGAGAGCAGACTCTGCTCTGATCACGGGCTGCCTTCCTATCACTGCGTAGACAGCCAACTAAGAGTATTGTCTAGCTTTGCTGGGAGTAAGGGGAGCACCAAGGAGAAGGGATGGGTATCCCAAGAGAGCACCTTTGTAGCAAATAGGTTTTTTCCACCTGGTAGCCACATCTGTCAATAAAATACGAGGTGGCAGTATTACTGTTCTACTCACCACAGATTAAGGCTTGTGCAGAAAGCCTGACAGCTTGTCATCATCGCTGGACTGCCGTTGCGAGCCCCCGAAGAAGGCAGAAGAGGCCCCGGGAGAACTAATCTGGCTGCAGACGCTGGCCCAGAGGCCCAGAAAGAGAGTAGGTAAGGCATTGCTCAGTCACAGGTCACTCGGCGGCCAGCACCTGGTGCAGAGCACCGTTTTGATTAAAGCCATTTGGGTTACAAACCTACCCAGACTGTCTGAAGGAAAGGAGGCGATCGTGGAACAGCTCACAGTGGGAGCTTCAGCCAGGCTGTAAGAGAGAACCCGGAATGGCTATTATGATAAGCAGCCGTTCTGTCCGTTTACCCACAGTTCCACGGTTGTTCATGTGGGATTGCTGCTTTCTGCCCACGAGATTGACCATTCACTCTTCCATTTGATTCATCTCCCCAGATCGACTGTGCTTCATTTTCTCAAACACTGTAGGAAGGGCTGGACACAGACTCTCACCCCTGGGGGGAGATGTTAAAAAGCAAAGATGAGCCCTGACAGTGAGGGCCTCAACTCTCGACCTAAGTCACTCTCTGAGTCATTCAAACCCCCATCCCCTCCCTAATCACTACCACCACTACCACCAAACATGCCACGGGCCAGTCATTCTAGAACAGCATTCCGGCATTTGCCAGATGACCACAGTCACTTGGGGATACATATTAAAAATACACATCCTCAGGCTCCTCCCTGGAAATTGTGGGGTGGGGCCCAGGAACCTCTATTTTTATTAAGCATCCCCAGACCATTCCATAATCCAGCAAACTTGAGGACTGCACTGGAGCAGTTCCAGAATTTTATTTATTTCTCATCAGAATAACCTGGGTGCTTATTACAATGCAGATTCTTACCCCAGAACCCCCACAAAAGAGTCTACTTCAAAAGCTCTGGGGCGGGACTCCAGGCATCTGCATTTAATAAACACTCCTAAGTGATTCTGATAAAGGGGTTCCTTGGCTACACTCTGAGAAGCACTATGTTAGTGAGAAACCCTATCTAGTTTCAGTCTCTCAGCCTACAGCCACTAGGATCTGGGAGTGAGTAGCCCTTTTCCCACCCCATTCTGTGATGGAAGGACTTTGGCCCTTGGGGGAATCCCAGAGCCCTAGAACCACAACTGCTGGGCAGGACAGAGAATCGGCAGAAAGGTCACGGAAGTAAGTCACAACATTAAAGGTAAGATCTCACACTTAAACAAAAGGTACAAAAAAGATGCATTTAAATCAGATGTGGGTAAACCAACCTTTATAAATACTTTAATAAGAAGGAGACTAACATAGCGAGCCCTCACTGTGCGCTAAGTCCTTGAGCTATGCTATCTCATTCAATATCTGCAACAATTTTAATTTGTATTTTCCAGAGGACAAGAAACTTACTTGAATGCATAGCAAGTAAGTGGCAGAGCCTGGCAAAGAACATGGTTTTAACTGCCATGATGTACCGTGGCCGGGAACATGGCTTACTTCTGAAGTCAAGACAAAGAAATCCACAAATGCGATGTTATATACACCACAGAGAATTATGGATTAATGAAAGGGACCCTGAACTTGATCACAAAATATTTTTGTGGTAAAAAAAAAAAATCCATAGCCCTAGAGCTCCCCCAAAGTGCAAATAGTTGAAAGATGCGGAAATTACCTAAAAGGAAATCAGCGAAGGATCTGAGAAGAGATGATTTGCCATTCCCGGCAGAAACACGGCCGCTGAAATCAATCAGAAAGGGTGGTAAAAAGAAGGGGGAATGAACCATGAGAGACTGTGGACTCTGGGAAACAAACTGAGGGCTTCAGAGGGGAGAGGGGTAGGGGGACTGGGATAGGCTGGTGATGGGTATTAGGGAGGGCACGTATTGCATGGTGCACTGGGTGTTATACTCAATGAATCATGGAACATTGCATCAAAAACTAAGGATATACTGTATGATGTTAACATAATAAAAAAAATTATTTAAAATAAATAAATAATCAAAAAAAAAAAAAAAGGAGCCTACGTGGTCCTTCTTTCCCGAAGCCCCTGCTGCGTCCTCCCTGCAGGGCGGCTCCCGCAAATGCCAGGGCTGGGGGCCGTGTTCCCCCTGCTTTGCCAGGTCCCACGCGGGCTTACAATAGTGGCGGGAGGCCACGGAAGCCACAAGAGGCAGCGTCTGACCTCTAATTTTCTGCAAACTCTCTGTGTGTTGAGAGCAAACAGCTATAATCAACATGCCTCCTGTTGACTTTGCAAAGCCTTCCGGGAGGAGCTTACAAGGGCTAAATGCACGTTTCCAAATCCTCATCCTGGAAGCAGTCCTTTCAGATATAAACATAGAGGGGTCTGTCAAGGTTGGAAGAACAAACAAGGCAGCCAGGTGTGGAGGTTGAAGGATGAAGGCCAACTGAGAAGTAGGTGTGTCTCCAGCTCCACTTCCTGCCCTGCCCCCCCTCCTGCCCCCCTGCAGGGCAGTTCCCAGTCGCGGAGAGCGCTGTGGATCCCTGGGAATGCCCCTTGGTGCGCTTTAGTCCAATTGGCTCCCGAGCACAGACGAGGACCTGGAGCAGCGGGTTTCCTTCAACTGTCTGACAACCAACGAGGAGAATGCGAACGTACAATCATCCCTAGGCCGCAGATAACCCCGAACCTCCCGACTGTCAGGGAGCAGCCTGAATAATTGTTTCCTAAGCAATGGACCTCTCTAGTTCTTTCATTAGTCACTTTATTAACAAGTATTTATAGGCCACCGACTGTAAACCCAGCACCGAACTGAACAAGAATCAGAAATACAAGAGTGGGTGGGCCTGCAAGAATGTCTTCGTTTAGAGGAGAAGGTCCTATAATACTGAGGGGACAAGGCACAGAAGTAGGATTTGAGGACTACCTTGAAGAGAACTAAAGATACTGGCTTTTCCTTCAGAAAAAGAAAGAAGGATGAAGATGGACCAGAGGTATCAAGGGAGGCTTCATTGGCGGAGGCAGGCCCTGAACTTTCTAGGATTTGGAGAGCAAGAGAAAGTAAGTGTGGAGGGCATTCCAGTATGGAGAATAGGGTGAAGGGAATCTCTTCTTTCCAGGCCAGCTCAGATCTGGCTTGCTTTTTGCATCTTCCACCATGAGGGATGTGAAGACTAACGCCTCCAGATTTCTTCGGGTATTCAGAGAAAACAAGCCTGGTGTATGTACAATTAGAAAAAGCATCAATGGGATTACGTTACATCGATTTGCAATTAAAGTATTACAGACTTTAAAAAAAGATACAAACAGCATCCGAAATTAAAGAGCTAGCCACCAAATACCTTTCAACTTTCTCTTTGCTTGCATACATTTAAAATGTTAACTTCTAGAGGAAATAATTAATTGGGTTTGTAAGGGCAAAAACACCTTTCTCTACGTGGTGATTTATTTCCCCTGCACGGCCCAACCAAACAGCCACGTTTGGGGCAGATACAGAAGGCTCCATTATAATTACAGACATTTCTAACCTGCCATTTTCCTGAACATTTGAAACATCAAAAATGGAGCTGCAAAGATCGTTGGCATCATATTTGATTATAAAGAGGCAGTATTCTATGATGTTAGGTGAAAGCTATATTGAAACCTTACACCTGCTTGCAAATAGAATTTTACTGGCAATTTGGCATCTAGGTAACGTATTATGACTTATAAAATAATCTTTTTTCTTTCATAGAGAACACAAGGCCACAATCAGTGCCAAGTCTCTTCCCCAGAATTGCTTGGCCGTGTTCCCAGATGTTCCAACAGCCTTCTAGCAGAAGCTTTCCAACCTATTTGCTAGGTGGTGCTTTAATTTTTTTTCTTTCAGTTTAATAACTTGCAATATGTCCCATCCTTCCTGGTATCATTGGATGATAGTATTTTCAGCTCTCCCTTAATGTCTTATTTTCCCAGACCTGAGGTCTTTCTGAGATTGACCTCGTTATTTGAGTCTGTTACACTTTTCAAGCTCACGTGGTTCTATTAATCCCTCCAACAGGCAAATCAAGTGTTCGTAGATTCCGTTTCAACTTAAAAGGTGTTCTCTAGCCTGCAAGTTCTCAAGATATTAATAAATATTCAATGAGCTAAAGGTTCTGCTGTCAAATTAACAAGGAAAAGTCTGCAGACTGTCTACAGTCTCTGTCTGGGGATTTATAATGCCCATTACCTGAGGAAAAAACTTCCAGAAATCAAGCAGGAAATCTTTTTTGGTTAAGAAAAACTGATTGGGGGGCGCCTGGGTGGCACAGCGGTTAAAGCGTCTGCCTTCGGCTCAGGGCGTGATCCCGGCGTTATGGGATCGAGCCCCCATATCAGGCTCCTCCGCTATGAGCCTGCTTCTTCTTCTCCCACTCCCCCTGCTTGTGTTCCCTCTCTCGCTGGCTGTCTCTATCTCTGTCAAATAAATAAATAAAAAATTAAAAAAAAAAAAAAGAAAAAAAAAAAAAGAAAAACTGATTGGATTACAGAACCTCTCCTTCTCTCTTTCTTTCTCCTCTTTCTTTTCTTCTTTCTATAAAATCCCTAGAACATAATTGTTATAATCATAACGACAACAATAATAATGATAATGATAAAACCTAACATTTATAGCTATTTCTATCCCTTTAACAATTACCCTAGAAATTTTAACATGCATAATTAACCAAGTTTAATGTTAATAGTTTTACTCTACTTTGGAACCATCTGAGAATCAGACTGTTTCAAGCCAGTCATCACCCTCCCTAAGTTATGTGTTAGTCTCTCTTGATACGTAGCCTCACACATTAGACATTAATTTTGCCTTTGTACACAGTCAATATTTATGCTTTCCATTTTCATGTATCACAGATCTTCTTTCTGACGTGATATACCTTCATTGGAAGTTTCTTTTGGTAGTAAACCTTTTTGGGTTTGTGTCTGAATATGTCTTTATTTTGCCTTTATTTTTGAAAGATTTTATCACTAAATACAATTGACCCTTGAAAAACACAGGAGTTAGTGGTGCTGAGAGTTGAAAATCTGGGTATAACTTTTGACTCCCCCCAAACTTAACTACTAAATAGCCTACTGTTGGCCAGAAGTCTTACAATAACACAGTGGATTAACACATATTCTGTAGGCTACATGTATTAGACGCTGTATTCTTACAATAAAGAAAGCCAGAGAGAAGAAAATGTTATTAAAACCATAAGGAAGGGAAAATACATTTAGAGTACTGTACTGTAAAAAATCCGTGTGTAAATGGACATGTGCAGTTCAAACCCATGTTGCCTGAGGATTAACTGTATAGAATTCTAGGTTGAAAGTTATTTTCTGACAGTTCTTTGAAAATCTATTTTCAATCCTTTTGGTTCTACTCTTGTTTCTGAGAAGTCAGCTATCAGTCATCCCTCTTCCCCTCTCCCTGCTCCCCCTCCCCCAGTTTGGCTGCTTCTTTTATCTTCTCTGTGCTTTCATTGTTTTGAATTTGTCACTTGGGTGTATTTCTTTTTACTTCTGGTGTTTGGCACTTTGGGGAACTTCCTTGGTTTGCGGTTTGGTGTTCTTTTTTTTTTTTTCTTAAGATTTTTTATTTATTTATTTGACAGAGAGAGAGACAGCCAGTGAGAGAGGGAACACAAGCAGGAGAAGTGGGAGAGGAAGAAGCAGGCTCCCAGCAGAGCATGGAGCTTGATGCGGGGCCCAATCCCAGGGACCCGGGATCACGCCCAGAGCCGAAGACAGATGCCCAACAACTGAGCCACCCAGGCGCCCCTGTGGTTTGGTGTTCTTAATCCCCTCTGGAAAACACTCAGTCATTGTGTCTTTTAATATTGTGTGTCCCCTATTATTATTTCTTCTTAAAACTCAGATTATATGTATGTTAGGCCTGCTAACTCTTCCCTCCATGTTTCTTAATCTCTTTTTCATATTTCCCTTTGCTTTTTCTCTGTCTCACATTATGTGTAACTTCTTCAGTTTTACCTTCCAAATCACTAATTTTTTCTTTAACTGTGTTTAATATAATGTTAAATCAATCATCCAGAAATGTTAAATCAATTCATCCAAATTCTACTTTCAGTTATTATAGTTTTCATTTATGTAGATCTTTTCAGAATTTTTTTCTAATTCTATTTCTTTATATATATTAATTTATACATATTTATTTTTTATTATATATTTGGCATCTGATAATTATAATATCAGTTTTTGCAGGTCTGATTCTGTGGTTTGCTATTTTTGTTGAATCTCATTTATGGTTGTGTATTTCCTATGTGTGCAGTAATATTTCGGTGAGTACAGGGAACATGGAACCTTAACTATGGGATTTCTTTGAGGTTTGGTTGTGTTAAAACAGAAAACCACAGACACAAAATGGAGTCAGTTACGCTAGGCCAAGTCACCAACCGGGGCTTAAGACCTAATCCAATTGGAGTTTCAACCTCCCCCAGTAATGTAGTCTTAATCAGTCAATCAGGAATTTTCTGGTCAGCAACAATGAGGTAATCTGTCACATGGATCCTCTCTAGCCACCCCCCAAAGATGAGGTAATCCATTTAACAACACCCCCTACCCCCTAGGGGAAGGTGACCTTGTATGAAACAACCTTTTCTTTTCTTTTTCTAATTGTTCTGCCCCATTTCTGCCTATAAAATCCTTCCATTTTGCACAGCTCCCCAGACCTCCCCTCTGCTTGTTAGATGGGATGATGTCCAACTCATGAATCAATTAATAAACCATTAAATCTTTAAAACGTTCTCAGTTGAATTTTTGTCCCTTAATAGTTGTAAAATTTGCTCCCTCAGAGAAGATTTGTTCACTTCTACCAGACAGGGACACTTGCCCTACCAAATATAATACCTATCATAAAGCTATAGTAATTAAGACTATGTGGTGTTGGCACAGGGATAGACAAACAGAGCTTAGAAACAGACATTCACATATATGGGAAGTTGATATATGATAGAGGTAGATTGCAGACACTAGGCAAGAGACGGTCTATGCAATAAATGAGGCATGATAATAAAGAAAAGAGATTCAAATGGGATTACATCAGGAAAATGTACCTTAACCACATCTTGTTTTTGATGAGGAGAAAGTGTAAGAGAGCTAAAGTGAATAGCAATCATTCTTACATTGAGACCCATCAACTGGTTTCAGGATAGGTATGAACCCAAATAGTATGTGAAAAGGTTACATGTATATGCATTTAAAAATTGTAGAAAAAATAAGGATTACATATGCAAAAAAATTTAAACTGATTTCTAGCAATCAAAACCAGTAGTGGCAATACTAGCATTGCTTTTCTGTGACTGCTATGTGTATCATATGAGATAAAGCAAATAAATGGTTGTGGAATGTTCTAATTGTATTTTCCCCTGTATTTTTGAGAACCAGAATTCTCAATGTGGAAGCAAGGAGGTAGAGATGTAATATAGAAGAGGTTAAATATAAAACCTGTGTTTCTGAATTTAATTGGAAATACCAGAATAAACAGCATAAACTCCCTTCCTTCCTTCCTCCCTTCCTCCCTCCCTCCCTCCCTCCCTTCCTTCCTTTGTTTTTTAATCTATTATCTATCTATCTATCATCTATCTATCTACCTATTATCTATCTATCTATCTATCTATCTATCTATCTATCTATCTATCTTCTATCTAATCGATTCACTGAAAAGGCCTAGAAGCAATGACCAACCAGTAACATCATTCATACCTGTATTCAGATAGTAGTCTTGAAGTGTCATTTCATATTTAAAAAAAACAGTATTTCATGAAGAAATGTCTGATTCTAGGCATGGGCAGGAAATGAACAAGACCAAACCTGGAACATCTTGATATACCAGATATCAAAAAAGCACAGACCATTAAGGTTATGTCAACATGACTGGGAAGCCAGCTTGAAGAGGCTCCCACTTCATTCCATTCCATTCCATTCCTACATCCTAGCACAATTTGAATTTCAAGAAGGATAAGAATTGCAATGAACTGGAACCATTAGATGTTTTAAGTCTATGTATTTCTAGTGGCATTTTTGGATAATAAGCGACTGAATCATTATCTTGAAAACAGATTAAATAAAAGGAAAGAAACACTTATCCTTGCTTTCCTTTAAGAACTGTACCATTGGAACACTAAATGGCAGATGAAGAGAAGCTTCTCTTTATAAAATTATTCTAGCCAGTAAAATGATAAAATTAGAACATCACCATCTTGCTAACATCATAAAAGAACAATAACTAGACATTATATGTCTATGGATGAAAAAACATGCCATCTTCTGATACCAAAGACATCAAATCTGAGTCTGACCAAGTCCCTGGATCTAGCTTCTAATTTGCAAGAAATATATGGGTCGTGTTGAACTGGACCTTGAGTAGGATCAGCAAAATCCACTGCAGGAAACTGCAGTTCAAATGGCTTAGTTTCTTCAAGAGAAGGATGGAGGACTAGTAACCTGTAGATTAAAAGGCACTCAAAACACATACCAAGTTTTAGAAAGGAATCATACAGTATGTGTATTTGTGTTTTGCTTCTTTCCTTCAGAATAATGTTCCCAAGATTCATCTATGCTGCTGTGTGTCAAAAGTTCATTTTTGTTTATTACTGAGTAGTCCACTGTGTAAATATATCACAATTTGTTTATCCATTCACTTGTTAATGGACATTTTGGGTTGTTTTCAAGTTTTGGCTACATGAATAAAGTTGCCATGAAAATCTGTGTACATTTTATACAGTTGTGTATATTGTGGGATATGTTTTCATTTCTTTTAGGGAAATATCTAGAATTGTTGGTTTGTATGTATGGTAAGTGTATGTTGAGCTTTATAAGAAACTGCCAACTGATGGGGTGCCTGGGTGGCACAGCGGTTAAGTGTCTGCCTTCGGCTCAGGGCGTGATCCCGGCATTATGGGATCGAGCCCCACATCAGGCTCCTCTGCTATGAGCCTGCTTCTTCCTCTCCCACTCCCCTGCTGTGTTCCCTCTCTCGCTGGCTGTCTCTATCTCTGTCAAATAAATAAAAAATCTTAAAAAAAAAAAAAGAAACTGCCAACTGTTTTCCAAAGTGGTTGTGTCTCTTTACTTTCTCACCAGCAATATATTAGAATTACAGTTGCTCCACATTTGCACCAATATTTGTCAGTATTTTTGGTCATTTTATGGATTTGTAGTGGTATAAAATTGTGGTTTTAATTTTAGTTTCCCTATTTATTATTGAGATTAAGCATTTTTTCATGTGCTTATTGAGGATTCTTGCATTGTATGTGTGTACTGATTGATTTGAGAGAGTTCTTTGTATATTCTGGAAAGTTCTTTGTGTATTCTAAGTTTTATGTCAAATAAATGTATTGTAAATATTTTCTCCCTGTCTGTGGCTTGTCTTTTCATTTTCTTGAAGATGTCTTTGAAAGAACAGAAGTTATTTTATTTTGATAAGGTCCAATTGATCTTTTTTTTTCATTTAGCGTTTATGCTTTTTTTTCTTTGAATGAAGAAATCTTTGACTATCTGAAAGCCATGAAGAAGGTTGCCTTTATTTCCTTCTAAAAAGTTTTTTCTTGTTATCCTTTTAATATCTGAAGGATATGCAGTGATGCCTCCTGCTGTTGCTGATGTAAGTAATTTGTGATTTCTCTCTTTTTTTAAATCTTAATAATTCTGGTTAGAGGTTTATCGATTTTATTGATTAAGGAAACTGCTTTTGATCTCATTGATTTTTTTCTAATTTTTACCTATGTTCTATAACATTATTTCAATTTACTCTTCTTTTTCTAGATTTTTACACTGGAAGCTTAAATAACTGATTTTAGCCCTTTCCTCTTTTTATTTTTTATTTTTTTTTTAATATTTTATTTATTTATTTGACAGAGATATAGACAGCTAGCGAGAGAGGGAACACAAGCAGGGGGAGTGGGAGAGGAAGAAGCAGGCTCATAGCAGAGGAGCCTGATGTGGGGCGAACCCATAACGCCGGGATCACGCCCTGAGCCGAAGGCAGACGCTTAACCGCTGTGCCACCCAGGCGCCCCGAGTCCTTTTCTCTTTTTAAATATAAGCTTTTAAAGCTATGAATTTCCCTCTAAGCATGCTTTACACACTAAACAGCTAAGTGTTCTAGCTGTGTCCCCCAACTTTTGACATGTTGCATTTTCATTGTTATTCAGTTCTAAATATTTTCTGAATTTTCTTGTGATTTCTTCTCTGACCCATGGGTTATTTAGAAATGCTTATTTAATTTCCAAATATCCAGATACTCTCTTTTTATCATTTTTTAATTTAATTCCCATTATAGACAGAGAACATGATTTTTTTTATTTCAATTTTTTTGATTTACTGAGATTTACTTTATGCCCCAGAAAATAGCTTATTTTAGTGAATGTCCCAGGAACACTAGAAAAGAATGCGTATTCTGCTGTTAGGTGGAGTATTCTATAAATGCTGATTAGGTTAAGTTGGTTGACAAAGTTGCTCAAGACTTTAATATCCTCTGGGGCGCCTGGGTAGCTCAGTGGGTTAGGCATCTGCCTTCGGCTTAGGTCATGATCCCAGGGTCCTGGGGTGGATCCCCTCGTTGAGCTCCCAGTCGAACCCCCAGGTGAGCCCCACATCAGGCTCCCTGCTCAGCCGGGAGTCTGCTTCACCCTCTGCCTCTTCCCCAGCTTGTGCTCTCTCTCTCTGTCTCTCTTATTCTTTCTCTCAAATAAATAAATAAAATCTTTGGGAAAAAAATTTTAATATCTTCTTTAATTTTTTATATAGTTGCTTTGTCAATTACTGAGAGAGAAATATTGAAATCTCCAACCATACTTATGGATTTTCCTATTTCACTTTTAGTTTGGTCAACTTTTGCTTCATGTATTTGGAGCTTTATTTTTGGGTGCAAATACACTAGGACTATTACATTTGCATGGTAAATTGACTATCGTCATACAATAGTTCCCTTTTATCCCTGGTAATATTTTTGTTCCAAAGTCTACTTTGGCTTTCTTTTATTAGTTTTTGCATGGCATATTTTCTATCATTTTGGTATTTTTTTATAACAGCTCTATTGATACATAATACATATATCATACAATTAACTCATTTTAAAATGAACAATTCAATAGTTTTTAGCATATTCACAACTGTGCAACCATTACCACAACCGATTTTATTTTATTTATCTTTTTAAAAAAAGATTTTATTTACTTATTTGAAAGAGAGAGAGTGCACGTGAGAAAGAGCACTAACGGTGAGGAGGGGCAGAGGAAGTGGGGGAAGCAAACTCCCTGCTGAGCAGGGAGCCGGATGCAGGACTCCATCCCAAGACCTGCGATCATGACCTGAGCCAAAGGCAGATACTTAACTGACTAAGCCACCCAGGCACCCCCATCACAACCAATTTTAGAATATTTTCATTGCCTTAGAAAGAAACAATATATCCTTTAACAGTCATTCCCATTTTCCCTATTCGCCCGCCCTTGACAACCACTAATCTACTTTCTGTCTTTGTAGATTTTCCTATTCTGAACATTTCATAGAAATGGAATAATATAATATGTAGCCTTTTGTGTCTGCCTTATATTTTCAAAGATCATTCACATTGTAGATTGTATTAGTATTTTATTCCTTTTAATCATTAAATAATATTCTGCTATATGGACTTAACACATTTTATTTATCCATTCATTATTTGATGGATATTGAGTTGTTTTGGCTATGGTGAATAATGTTATGAATATTTATGTGCAAGTTTTTGTGTGTATGTATGTTTTCATTTCTCTTGGAATACATACCTAGAAGTGGAGTTGCTGAGTCACACAATAATTCCATGCTTAACATTTTGAGGAACTGCCATATTGTTTTCCAAAGTGGCTGCACCAATTTACATTTCCACCAGCAGTGTATAAGGGTTCTAATTTCTCCACACTCTTACCGACTTTTTATTGCCTTTTTTATTCTAGCCGTGCTAATGGGTGTGAAGTGACACCTCACTGTGGTTGTCATTTGCACTTCCATGATGGCTAATGATGTTGAGCATTTTATCATGTGCTTGTTGGCCGTTTGTATATCTTCTTTGGAGAAGTGTCTATTCAGATCCTTTTCCATTTTATTTATTTATTTTATTTTTTAAATAATTTCTATTTTGTTATATTAGTCACCATATAGTACATCCCCAGTTTTTGATGCAATGTTCCATGATTCATTAGTTGTGTATAACACCCAGTGCACCATGCAATATGTGCCCTCCTTAATACCCATCACCGGCTTATCCCAGTCCCCCACCTCCCTCCCCTCTGAAGCCCTCAGTTTGTTTCCCAGAGTCCACAGTCTCTCATGGTTCATTCCCCCTTCTCTTTACCCCCCCTTCATTCTTGCCTTCCTTCTCCTACCGATCTTCCTATTTCTTATGTTCCATAAATGAGTGAAACCATATGATAATTGCCTTTGTCTGCTTGACTTATTTCACTTAGCATAATCTCCTCCAGTCCCATCCACGTTGCTGCAAATGTTGGGTAATCGTGATCCTTTTCCATTTTAAAAACAGATTGTCTTTTTACTTTTTAGTTATAACAGTTTTTATAGCCTAAATACAAATCCCTTATGAGATACACAATTTACAAATATTTGTCCCATGCTGTGGATTTTCTTTTCACATTTTGGTTGGTGTTCTTTAAAGCAAAAAGATTTAAATTTGTTGATGTCCAATTGATCTATTTTTCTTTTGTTGCCTATATCAAATCTTCAATCATTTTCCTTTAATGTATCTGGGTCCTTACATGTAACATGGGATAGTGTATGATTGGATCTTGCTTTTTTATTCAATTTGAGAATTTGTCTTTTAATTGGAGTATTTGGAAGATTTACATTTTTTTAAAGATTTTATTTATTTATTTGACAGAGAGAGACAGCCAGTGAGAAAGGGAACACAAGCAGAGGGAGTGGGAGAGGAAGAAGCAGGCTCCCAGCAGAGGAGCCTGATGTGGGGCTCAATCCCAGAATGCTGGGATCACACAGCTGAAGGCAGATGCTTAACGACTGCACCAGCCAGGCGCCCCTGGAAGATTTACATTTAATGCAATGTTCAATATATTTGGGTTTAAACCTATATATTTGTCATAGGTTTCTACTTATTTTATCTGCTATTTATTTATCTCTCTATCATCTATCTATTTTCTCTCTGCCTAAAAGAGACTTTTATCTCTCTTATCCATTTTAGGCTATCAATTTTATTTATTTATTTACTGTCTTATTATCTGCACTTAAAGAAAAATTGGTTGTCCTAGGGTTTATGTCATACATATTTAATTATCAAAACTACCTTCAAATAATATATTAATTGACTTACGAGACCCTTACAATATGTTTTCACTTCTGTCCTCCTTTCTTTTATGTGCTTATTGTCATTTGTTTTATTTCTACATGTTATAAAGCAGAGAACACATCATTATTATTAATAAAAGTTAATTATACTTTAAAGAAATTTAAAGATAAGAAAATAATCTTTTATATTTATCTACATCTTTATTATTGCTGATCCTCTTAATTCTTTTAAATAAATCCACATTTCCATCTTGTGTCATTATCTCTTGCTGGAGCAACTTTTTTTCTAACTTTCTTTTTTTTTTTTTTTTAAGATTTTATTTATTCATTTATTTTAGAGAGAGAAAAAGTGCACGAGTTGGGGGGGCAGGGGAGAGGCAGAGGGAGAGGGAGAGAGAAAATCTCAAGCAAACTCCATATCAAGCATGGAGCCCAATGCAGGGCTCAATCTCATAACCCTGAGATCATGACTTGAGCCAAAATCAAGAGTTGGATGCCCAACCTACTGAGCCACCCAGATGCCCCTTTTTCTAACTTTCTTATAATGTAGTTCTCTTGATGATGAATTGTCACAGCTTTTGTCTAAAAAAATTAACTATATTTTGAAGAATATTTTAGTTACATACAGATTTATAGGATGACAATATTTTTCCCCTTTTAGTATTTTAAAGATGCCAGTTCGTTGTCTCCTGGTTTACCTAGTTTCTGACCACAGGCATTAATCATTCTTAGCTTTGTTTCTCTATATAGACTATCTTTTCTCTTTGGCAGCTGCTAAAATATTTTTCCTTATCACTGGTTTTCAGCACTTTATGATGTGTCTTATGTCACTCTGTATGTGGGTGTGATATCTTGTTTGAGGTCATTTGAACTTCTTGAAGACTGTTTTTAAGCTTTTCTAATTACTGCTAAAATAGTTTTCACTCCAGGAATAGTTTAGTCCTACTTCTAAGGTGTGACCTCTCAAGACTCAGTAGTAAATGTTCCAAGTGATCTCCAACGATTCTCCACCAGGGGTGATCAAGCTCGAAAACCTTCACCTCTGCGCAAGCTGACAACTTCTCAGCATTCTCTGAACAGTTTGCGCAATTTCAGTCTGTGCATGTGTAGCCCAGTACTTACCAAAGATTCGAAGGAATCTTTATACAGATTTCTGGAAATTTTTCCCCCCAAAGTCTCCTCATTCCTGAATATGTTAATAAAATTCAATAAATTAAATTCATAAATGATCATTATTTCTTAAAAGTACCCTATAACAAACAATGAATCCAATGATTATCATTCAGATGATAACATGCATGGCGATGTTATTCACTGATAATTTATGTATCCTTCAGTCAATAACATAAGTGAAGAAACGAAGTATTTCTTTGGTATTTATTAACTGACAAGTAATTTTATTATTATCCAAATGATAAAGTACATTTTCAGTCTCAGCTTTGCCATATCAATTCATGTAGCTCAGTGACAATTTCTAGGTGGCATCAGCAGCAGTCGCTAGTTTCAGAAACTCTGTAGCTCCAAATGCTTGCTCTTTTTAAGAGCGAATGTAGGCCCAGGCCATTTCAGGTAGCAAAATATGTCCCTATCTGTTTGGATTCCCCCAAATCAGAATCTGAGAAAAGAACTTTCAGAACAAGTAATTTATTTGGGAAGTGATTCTAGGAAGAACACTGTGGGAATAGGAAAATAACATAAAGGGAATAAAGCCAATAAATTGTGAGTTAATGAATTGTGGGGGGCTGGGGCTTAATACTTCTGAGAATATTATAAGAAAATGGATGGAACACACCTGAGAACCGTTCCTGTGGGGGAACAAAAAGCTGAATTCTTTATTTACCTACTTCCATTCCTTATTGGTTGAGGGCGGCTCCAGGAGCGCTGGCTCCCAGCATTGTTGGTCTGCTCCAGTGTTTCCAGCATCACGGAACATAGCTAAGCTTAGTCCTAAAGCTGGACAATGCTCTCAGGCAGAGCCACAGGAATCCACCAAAAGTGTGTGGGAACTGCCAGTAGGTGACATTCAGGGTGGATGAAGGGATATGGGTGGGGCATCATCAGGGCTCCCCCTTTCCTTGGAAACAGGAAACTCATTCAAATCGCCTTTTCTGTTTACCCTCAACAAGCACAACCACATTAAACACCAAAAATGAAGGGTAATATAAGTCACTGATGGACGCTTGACCCTGAACAATACTGTTGGGTAAGGACAGAGACAAAACAGTCACTAACAGTTGCTGAATGGGCAAAGTTTAAAAACAAAAAATAGCCTGTAAGCAAACCAAACTTTTGGGCTGTTCAGCAGATTCCTTCCTTTAACCTTCTGTTCATCTGGCATAAGGTTTGTGGTGCAGCAGTGTCTCCATGGCAGTCAGACTCATGGCTATTGTATTTATATTAGCAGTGGGTATACGTAGTGTGCTTTTTAAAGGAAGGGACATAGCCCTTAAGTCTGTTCCCAGAGACTAGTTGTGGCCATTGTTCTCTCAATTCTTCAGGTTTTGCCCCAGGGGATGTGAAGGGGTGGGGGGAAGACTTCCTATAGCATACAGGTGGCACAAAGGCTAGTCAAGCCAATGGCCATTCTGATCAACTTATTTTAATGCCTGAAAGAATCCTGCCCAAATTAAAGCAATATAGCCATCCTTTTATCATTAACTTAAATTTTTAGATAAAATTCTTAAAGAAATAGTATCAGGATAAATCCATATGAAGGCAGAATCAGGGACCCCAGGGGGAATAATTTCATGGATACGTTCACCTTCACCATATCTAAGTTCTGAAGATGAGATGCCTCTATTTTTCCGATGACAAACAAGTCTTAATTATAAGTAGGCCTGCAATAGGTAACAGTTTGGTTTAACCTCATTCATTCATTCAATAATGTCAAGCATTGTTTGAGGTGCTGGAGATATTATAGTGAACAAAATAAACCAAATCCCTGACTTCATGTGGCTCATAATTATTTGGGAGAGACCAACAATAAATAACTAAATATAATAATCAAGTATTATAATCGCTAAGGCTTAAAATAAATCAAGATATAGGGTGTCAAGAATATAGAAATGCTGTGTTGTTATTTATTTATTTAGATGGTTTCTTTAATAAGGTGAGTTTTGAGCACAGCAAAAATTAAGTGAAGTAAGAGTGGATGCCAGTCATGCACACGTCTGGGGAAGAGTGTTCCAGACTGAGAGATAGCTCATGCAAAGGGATACAATTCAATTCAAGAACAGCAAAGAGACCAAAAGCAGGTAAGCTAAGAGAAGTTATAGGAGAGAGAGCTCAGAGAAATATTTGGGTGAAGTTAAAACATTTGCAAAGCCCACAGAGCCTATGAACCAGTGAAGGGATTTGGTCATTGCTCTGAGTGACATATGAAGCCATTGGAGAATTTTTACTTATACTTTTATTTTATTTATTTATTTTTTTAATGATTTTTTATTATATTATGTTAGTCACCATACAATACATCCCCAGTTACTTATACTTTTAAAAGAGCCCTCTAGCTGTTGCAGTGGAGCAGGGTTGGAAAACCAGAGGAATTGGGATACCATTATAACAATCCAGGCAAGATGGTAGAGTCTTGGACCAGATCAGTGCAGTAGTTGTGAAGATGCTAAGAAGGCATTGAATTGTAGACGTAGCTGACAGTAGAGCCACAGAATTTGTTCAAATGAATTTGGGATAAAGAGAGGAATCAAGGATGATTTCAAGATTCTTGACTTAAACAACTGGAAGGGTGGAGTGGCCATTTATGGATGTGGGGAAGACTGTGGGCAGAACAGGTTTGATAGGAGAAATCACACCTTTGGTTTTGGTCATGTATATTTGAAATGTCACTTAGATATCCAAGTGGAGATGTCAAGTAGATAACTGAATATACATGTCTGGACTTTTGGGACAAAGTTCTGACTGAACATACACATTCAGTCACCATATTAAATCCATGCAACTAAAAGGAATCACCAAGGGAGTGAGTGTAGCTATGGAAGAGAAGAGGTCCAATAACCATATCCTGGGAAAAGAGGGAACCAATAAAAGAGACCGTGAAATAGCAACCACTGAGGTGAAGGAAATTTAAGAGGGAATGGTGCACTATCATTTGGATGTCGGTAGTCTTGACAATTAAGGGGTAAATGGCTAATATAGGATATTTTCCTGAAAATGGGTTTCTTTATTTAAAAAGAGAGAGAGAGAATTGAGCACCTGAAATGGAGTGAAGAGGAAGAAGATAAAGAATTGTGAAGAAGGAAGTTTGAAGTCAAGCAAATACAACAAAATTCAATAATCATGTGCGAGTTCCCTCACCTCCCTTGGACTCAATACTGAGAAATGCCCAGTGAGAGAGTTGGTTTCTATCCTCAGATTTCTCTTCTGAATAATGGGAATATTGATTGTACCTACCTTATAGCGTTATGCTTGGGATTCAATGAGTTAAAGCATATGAATTATTAGAATACTTCCTAGACATTATAAGCTCTTAGTAAATGTCAGCTATAATCGTTGTATTATCATCACCATGTTTAATATTCTTGTTTTCCCTTTAGCTTGGAAATTTCATGACTCTATATCATCATTATCATCTTTCTGAGAACTAACCACCCCTGATGGCTAGTTCTAGTTTTGTACTGCCATGTAGGGCGGATTTGCTTCCTGCCCAAATATTAGTCATGGCTTCCTTGTTGTCTTCTCATTAAGAGTCAACTATAGATCAGAGTGAAGTAAGTTAAAAAAAAAAAAAAGGAGTTGGGATACTTTTCCCTTGGATTAGCGGTCATTTATTGAATAACTGTAGATTCGTAGATACAACAGGCTTTAATGTTGGGTTTAATCTTAGGTCCACTTGGCTTGAGATAAAACATTCTCTTGGAAAACTGGTTCCTGCATTTGCTGTGGCTTTGGAAATGGCTGCTCTCCATGGTTTATATTTTTTTGCCTGGTTGTTTTTGAAGTGTTTACACTGCCCTCTCCAGCTAAAATTGCTGGGCTGACTTTGTTTCATCTGGACTTTATATTACACCACAATGATTAATCCACTTGATCTGTGCCAAAATCAGCTAGCATCTAAGTACCACTTGTAGTTTCCACTTCCAATGAAGTAATTCATCCTAGCCTGGAGTTTGTACTTGATAAATGTCCAATCCTTGCCTACAGTATACCTGGGACCTTTGGTATAACATCATGGTGGTGAGGAATTTTTAAAGTTAATTTCTTGCTGTCTTTCCTCCTCTCTCCATTTTTCAAATTTGAGGGAGGGTCTTTATGGATGTGGGACTGGTATTGACAAAACTCACAGCAAAAGAAAGGGAGAAGAGAAGGTGATGATTAGTTGGTCTCTCACTGAATTTGATCTGTCTTCCTTCCCTGAGTCAGGGGTGGCAAAAGGGAGCTGCCCTGAGCTAAGGCACAGGGTCAGTAAGGTGAGTGTTGCTGCAGAGCAGGGAGTGGGGTGGGAACCTTTGGCTTCCACTGCCCTGGTTCCTCAGGACACTGTCCAGACTCTTTGAGGACCGTGTGTGTGTGAGTGTGTGTGTGTGTGTGTGTGTGTGTGTGATATCTTTATTTGTATTTTCCAGATGTGGAAATGGAGGTTCAGAGAGAACTCTGTGAGGAATCACACGACCAGTAAGTAGTAAAGTCAGGATTTGTACTCAGGTCAGCCTAATTCCAGAGTCTGTATTCTTAAACCCTATTCCTTGCTGCCTCCTGACTCAATCCTACTTGTTCAAGTGTGCAAGTAAGTGGGTTTCAGTATATTCAAGAGTTGTGCAAACATCACCACAATCAATTTTACAATATTTTCATCACCGAATAGAGACTGTGTACCTTTTATCCAACACCCCCAAACCTACTATTCTGCCAGCCCTAGGCAACCACTAACCTACTTTCTGTCTGCACATTTGCTTACTCTGAACATTTCATATAGATGGAATCATAAAATATTGGTCTTTTGTGGCTGGCTTCTTTTAATTAGCATAATTTTTAAATAAAGACAATTTTTAAGAGCAGTTTTAGGTGGTCAGAGAAAGAAAGATTAAGACGAGAATACAGAGAGCTCTTGTATACTTCCAGCCCCTACAAATAAAATCCTCCCCCCATTTTCAATAACCCCCACCAGATTGGTACATTTGTTACAACTGATAAAGCTGCACTGACATGGCATAATCACCCCAAATCCATAGTTTACATTAGGGTTCACTCTCAATGATATACATTCTCTGGGTTTGGACAAATATATAATGACATACATCCATCATACTAGTATCATACGGAGTATTTTCACTGCCCACCTATTCATCCCTCCCTCCCTACCCCCACCCCTGGCAACCACTGATTTTTCACTGTCTCCGTAATTTTGCCTTTTTCAGAATGTCATATAGTTGCCATACAGCATGTAGCTTTTTCAGATTGGCTTCTTTCACTTAGGACTATCATTTGTTTCCTTCATGTCTTTTCATGGCGGGATAGGTTGTTTCCTTTTAGCACTGAGTAATATCCATTGTCTAGATGTACCATCGTTTATTTACCCATTCATCTACTGAAGAACATCTTCGTTGCTTCCAAGTTTGGGCAATGAAGGATAAAGATGCTATAAACATCTGTGTACAGGGTTTTGTGTGGACATAAATTTTTAACTCCTTTGGGTAAATATCAAGAAGCACGATTGCTGGATCATATGGTAAGAGTGTGTTTTGTAAGAGACTGCCAAACTGTCTTCCAGAGTGACCGTACCGTTTTGCACTCACAGCAATGAATGAGAATTTCTGTTGCTCTGTATCCTCATCAGCATGGTGTTGTCAGTGTTCCGGATTTTGGCCACTTTAATACATATGCAGTGGTATCTCATTGTGTTTCAAATTTCCATTTCCCTAACCCTAGATGATGTGGAGCGTCTTGTCACGTACATACTTGCTGGCTGTATATGTCTTCGGTGAGGTGTCTGCTAAAGTCTTTGGCCATTTTTAAATCTGGTTGTTAGTTTTCTTATTGTTGGGTTTCAAGAGTTCCTTGCATATTTCAGCTAACAGTCCTTTATCAGACGTGTCTTTGCAAATATTTTCTCCCAGGCTATGGCTTGTCTTCTCATTTCCATGACATTGTCTTTCACAGAGGACAAGTTTTTAATTTTAATGAAGTCCAGCTTATCAATTATTTGTTTCATAGATCATGTCTTTGGTGTTATATCTAAAACGTCCTCGCCATACCTAAGATGATCTAGGCTTTTTCCTGTTATATTTTAGTTGTGTAGTTTTGTATTTGACATTTGGGTCTCTGGTCTATTCCGAGTTAATTTTTGTGAAGAGTACTGTCTCTGTCTAGATTCATTTTTTTTTTTTTTTTTGGCCTGTGGATATCCAGTTGGTCCAGTACCATTTGCTGGAAAGACCACCTTTTACTATACTGCTTTTATTCCTTTGCCAAAGATCAGTTAACTGTATTTATTTGGATATATTTATGGGCTCTCTATTCTGTTGCATTGCTTTGTCTATTCTTTCACCAATACCACAATGCCTTGATTATGGTATTCTCATAGTAAGTCCTGAAGTTAGGTAATGTCAGTCCTCCCACTTTCTTCTTTTCCTTCAATATTGTGTTGGCTATCCTGAGTTTTTTATCTCTCTCTATAAATTTTATATTTTTTTAAAGATTTTACTTATTTATTTGAAAGAGAGAAAGTGAGAGAGATCACAGAGGGAGAGGGAGAAGCAGACTCACCGCTGACTGAGTGGAGAGACCGATGTGGGGGACCCTGAGATCATGACCTGAGCCAAAGGCAGCTGCTTAACTGACTGAGCCACCCAGTAGTCCTTCTCTCTATAAATTTTAGAATCAGTCTATCCATATCCACAAGATAACTTGCTGGGATTTTGATTTGGATTGTATTGAATTTATACATCAAGTTGGGAAGAACTGACATCTTGATAATACTGAGTATTTCTCCATTCGTTTAGTTTATAAACTAAATTAGTTTAGTTCATTTAGTTTTTTGATTTCATTCATCAGAGTTTTGTAGTTTTCCTCACAAAGATCTTGTCCAGCTTTTGTTAGATTTGTATCTAAGTATTCATTTTTGGGAGTGCTAAAAAATGGCATTGTTTTTAATTTCAAATTCCACTTGTAATTTCTGGTATATAAAAAAGTGATTGACTTTTTAACATTAACTTTGTATCCTAAAGCCTTGCTGTATGCACTTATTAGTTCTAGGAGGTTTTTTTCTTGTTGATTCTTTCTGATTTTCTACATAGACAATCATGTCATCTGCAGACAAAGATAGTTTTATTTCTTCCTTCCCAATTTATATACCTTTTCTTTTTCTTGTCTTATTACATTAATTAGGAATTCCAGTACAATGTTTAAAAGCAGTAGTGAGTAGGAACTTCCTTACCTTGTTCTTTTTTTTTTTTTAATTCTAGTTAGTTGACATACAGTTCAATGTTGGTTTCAGAAGCAGAGTTCAGTGGTTCATCATATACATATGATACCCAGTGCTCATCTTAACAAGTGCCCTCCTTAATACCCATCACCCATCTATCTTTCTTACCTTATTCTGATCTTTGTGGGAAAGTTTCAAGTTTATCACCATTAAATATGATGTTAACTATAGTGTTTTTCGTGGATATTCTTTATCAAGCTGAGGAAGTTCCCCTCTATTTCTAGTTTCCTGAGCATTTTTATCACACAAGTGGGTACCAGATTTTGTCAAAGGCTTTTTCTGCATCTATTGATATTATCATGTGACTTTCCTTCTTTAGCCTCTTGATATGATGGGTTACATTAATTCATTTTTAAATGGTGAACCAGCCTTACATACTTGGGATAAATCCTATTTGTTCATGGTATATAATTTCTTTTTGTACATTGTTGAATTCTCTAATATTTTGTTGAGGATTTTTCCATCTATGTTCATGAGAAATACTGTAGTTTTCTTTTCTTGTAATGTCTTTGATTTTGGAATTAGGGTTATACTGCCTAATAGAATGAGGTAGTAAGTATACTCTCTGCTTCTATTCTCTGAAAGAGATTGTAGAAAATTGGTATAATTTCTTCCTTAAATGTCTGGTAGAATAAACAAGTGAATCCATCTGATTAAATAAGTATCTCAGAACATAGAGCAAAAAAACAGAGAAGTGAATGATGAGAAGAATGAAGAAAATATGGGGAAGTAATATAAAGGAGCATAAATCATACTCAGTATGATTTTCAAAAGGTCAAGAATTTATCCCAAAAAAAAACGATGGAGGAAATTTTTCCATAGCTGAAGACAAATAAGAATTGTATGAATGGAGGTGCTTAGAAAGTACCCAGCACAATTAATATAAAAAATGCTCACACTTAAATATACCTTTGTAAAATGTCTTAAGCCAAGGCTAAAGACAAAAATACTCCATGATTCTGTGGTGGTGAGTGAGCAGGACAAGTTAGACTTGCTGGAGTAAAAATCAGGTTGGCATCAAGCTTTTCCATTGGGATAAGAGAGAAACACCTTCAGAGTTCCGATAGAAATTGATTCTGAACGAATAATTCTATACCCATCAAAAACTGTCAATGAAATGGGAGAGTAAGATGGTAAAAATAAAGTCCTTATCTGAATATATGATGCTTCTTGAAATAATGATTTGAGAATTTATTCCAGCAGGATAAAGAAAAGGGAGAGACAAGCAATTCAAATAACAATTGGCCAAGCCCAGCTGCTTAATACAGGCAAAACTGGAAGAAAAAAAAAAAACAACACAAAAATTCATGCAATAAAAAATAATAAACAAAACCCCCAGAAAAATGATATTGAGAAGTAGGATTCAAAAGTTAGCAACCCAAATTAAGTTAGCAAATGAGGAGGCCCTGGAAAGAATGGCTTCAAGAAGACAAATTTTCTCTAAAGTGCTGCAGGTCTAGATTATTATTTTAGTGAGAAGGTGAAACCATAGATAACAATACATCATAAAAATTCAATGCCTTGCTTCCTTTACTTCCTCCTCCCAGTTTACGTATGTGCATTTCTTTTTCTATCAGCACAGGTTAAATGAAACAATTTCATCACTTTTACTCTGAGTTCACATACACATTAAAATGTAAGCTCTGTGAAGGCAGGGATTTTTTTTTCTCGATTCTGTTCATTGATATAACCCCTAGCACTTAACACAGTGCTAGTACAGCATATGTAATCAATAAACAGATTTTTTATTTGAATAGAATAAAATCATATAATCCATTGTATTCATTTAATTAACACACTATACATTCTGGTGATTTTTAGACTTAAACAGCCAAAACACAGAAAAAATAATTGTATCAGAAAGAAGAAATTCTATGAATTTTGACAATGTAAATGAACTCTATGATGAGCTGAAGCTGTGATACTGGGGATGACCATGAGAGGAGGTGGGAAAGGGAGGTCTATTAAAGCTCTCATTATCTTAGAGGAGAGTCACGAGATCCTGCCTAAAAAAAATGGACTGAGAAATGGAGGGTCAACTATATTGGACGTATCTAAAGGAATAATAAGCGGGGCACCTGGGTGGCACAGCGGTTAAGCGTCTGCCTTCGGCTCAGGGCGTGATCCCGGCGTTATGGGATTGAGCCCCACATCAGGCTCCTCCGCTATGAGCTTGCTTCTTCCTCTCCCACTCCCCCTGCTTGTGTTCCCTCTCTCGCTGGCTGTCTCTATCTCTGTCGAATAAATAAATAAAATCTTTAAAATAAAAATAATAAAGGAATAATAAGAAATGAAATATATCTGGCAGTGGTTGTTGAAGGAAAGTGTAAATGAGCCAAGATCCTCATCTTTCATAAGGGGGCCCATCAGCTATACTTTTAAGTTGATACATCAAAAATAAAGGGATAATAAATTATTGTTGTGGAGGTTCACCTCAGAAGATTAAAAATAGAAAACTTTTAAGCTGTTACTTCTGGGGAATGCTCTTGAGAAAGACCTTTACTTAAAAAAAAAATTACTTTCTACTACCAACTGAATTTTTATTGCCATGTGGCCATATTTTAAAAGTGATATTTTTAATATAAAAATAGTTTCTAGAAAAGAGAAGAATTTTTAGGGCAGAAAAAATGATCCAACTGTTTGCAATTACATACTGTCTACCAGCAAGGACCATCAAACATTTTGCAAACATTATCTGATGGTGAGTGTCAGAATCTACATTTTCCAGATGGAGACATTCAGACAAAGATGGAAGTGACTTACCCATTCTCAGTGCATCTGTGACCAGCCAGTGATAAAACCCAGGCTTCCCAGATTCTGAGGCCAAAGATAGATTTGGATTGATTTCTTCTTGGAAAAACCACCACATATTAGTGTGATGGTAGTTAAGGAAGAAATCCAAACTAATAGATGGCACACTCTGTGTTTAGGGCTTGGAAAATGTCTGTATTTTTCCATCTGATAATCTGGTACCAAAATGCACATTGCCGGTCAAGAAAAAGGCCATTGCTTCTCTGAAGCACCTGATGGGAATATATATCATTTCAAGAAGTTGTGCCTGCAAAGATAAAAAATAACCATCACTGTCACACCACAATTAATTTTTAAATCTCATTGTATATATAAAGATTTCTGCCATTTTGTGGCAACTTAGGAAAGTATATGGTTAATTAGCTTGATGACTAATTGTGATTATTCTGCCATATGCCTCTATTATTAATTCAGACTACTAGCACAGGTGGAAAGGAGGAAAAATATTTGACTGATCTGGATCATTTTATTTATTGATTTCACTCTTGATGTGAATTTTGCAATATGTATTTATTTATTTGCCTGGCATCCCTATTTAGTTAAAACACTGGAAGGGAGAGAAGGGAAGCCATTAAAAGAGCATAGTAGATTCCTCTTGTTTTGTCAGTACTTTTTCCTCTCCTTCTCCCATCCTACTCCTCAAATCACAGGCACACACTTCTGAAAACATCTATATCAGATGATACTGGCCTGATGGCCAAGGTGAGCACAGGACCAAAACAGCTGCAGAATTTCCATGAGAATTTCAAAGAGGGAGTTGGCAGAGCCAGACTAAATTTGGCTGTTTTTTTGAGAGAAGGAGAGCTGTTTAAGGTCAGGAGCTATTGGCGGCCATATTTTCCAGCGTGTGGTTGAGAAACAGAGAAAGGAAGAAGAAAGTCAATGTACAGAGAGGAGCGGAGGTGAGAGATGAATATAGTGACCATGTATTGAACTCCTTTTGATTGTGGTAGAGTACGTATAATGTATAATTTACCAGTGTAATCCTTTTTTCTTTTTTTTAGAGAGAGTGTGTGCTTGTGCATGTGCATCTGAGTGGGGGAGGGGCAGAGGGCGAGGGAGAGAGAGAATCCCAAGCAGGCTCCACACTTAGCATGGAGCCCAACACGGTGCTCAATCTCCTGATTCTGAGATCATGACCATAGCCGAAATCAAGAACTGGACACTCAACTGACTAAGCCACTCAGGCGCCCCCATTTGAATGTACAATTCAGGGGCATAAAGTACATTACTTTGTTGTATTATTGTACAATCATCACCACCATCCATCTCCAGAACTTTTTCATTGTCCCAAACCAAAACTCTGTACCCATTAAACAATACTTCCCCATTTCCCCCCATACGCCCAGCCTTTAGTAAATTCTCTTCTGTATTCTTTCTCTATGAATCTGACTATTCTGGGAATTAATCATTCTTACCAGGGTACTGTTGAAAGCTGTGTCAGCAATTTATTGTCTCTCAGATCCAATACAGGATCCGCAATAATGGATGGAATTCCTTTAAGCATTCTCCTCTACAAAGAGCACCTGCTTTCTCAGCAGAGGGTACTAGAGGGATAATGCAGGAGGAGGGTACGTTCTGCTGGTTCTGGCAGCCACATTGTCAGTTGGTGGTACTCTGACCCAGCCACTGGCCCAGAACTCATGGTCCCTTGGTGACTTTACAGCCTCCATCTGGCCAATGATTACCTTTCTGTGGCCATCTTAACATGGACACCATATATTCCAGGCCTCCTGTCTGCAAAGGTACCTACTCTCTCTGTGTGCTTATGTGCCAGACCCCTGGCTGCAGTTTTTCTATGTTCCACCTGTGCGCCAGAGAACTGCTTCCTGCTTGCCCACTGCAGACCAGCTCTGGTCTGGGCAAATCTCTCTGCCACCCAGTGGTTTCAATCCCAGCCTTAGGAAGGCGGGGGGGGGGTCCCCTTTTATATCTGTTCCTCCTTGGGTACTCTCCCTCAGCCCTAGGGTACCCTAAAGTTCTCTTTATTTTACAAGCGTTCTTTTATCAAAAAATTTTAAATATTTATATTAAACTTCCCTCATTTAAGTCATGGTGTGGTTTCTGCCTGATGTTTACATCTGGCAGATATAAACCAGGATAGTTCTGCACAAATAGAGTGTGCAGTTGCCTTCTCTAGAGACAGGAGGGAAAGTCCTGACTGCATTTGAAGCACTGGCACTAGTTTATTTCTGAAATCTACTATCTACCTACTAACTACTATCTTCCCGAGACAAATTTGTTCCTTTAAAATAAATTTAAGCTTTTGTCTTTAGGAGAGCTTAAGCGTGTTTCTGTTACTCAAAACCAAGAGCGTTATCACTGATAAGGATGTAGTTTCACATGCTTTCAAATATGGCTCAGTAAAAGGGAGAGAGGGGTAAAGAAAGACTACTCTAAAGGCAGGAAAAAGAGAGGAAGGAATACTATGCCGAGGATTAACACGGCAGCAAATTCTCAATTGAGCTTGACATTGATGTTAGGGATTCAGGTTCTGTGACTCACCTCTCGTCTCTACTGGGAAACTCACCCAAAGGGAGCCAAGTGGGGCACTGGCCCAGTGATTCTGAATGCGAAGGAATATGGCTGAGGTCACATGAAGCCTCCTACTCCCACGGCAACGGGACTTTGGGATCTGCTCACCCAGTGTGTATCTGAGAGTTGGGTGTGAAGAGCCAACCCAAGTTCACTCACCAGGCAGCTGTAAGGACCAGGGCTGCCTCACACCCTCAACTACCAAAGCGTAGAGTAGAAACCCACTAGCTGGCAGCACACTTCCAGTGAAGGGAACATTCTGGACTGGTTTTGCTCAGCAGACAGAGTAAGTCCCTGCCCATTAGTAAAACATGTCCTAGTGAATGTCAGACTTTTGCCAGTCACATTTGCCATTTTTGTCTGAGAAGCAGTGAGCAATGGGGACGAATGACAGAGGTGAAAGCTTCCTCCTCTGCATTTCTCATAAGAAGAAACTACCAAATGTTAGTGCTAATTCCCTCCTTAGAGCCAAGATGGGAATTTAGGGAGACAAAAGGAATACAAATGCCCTCTCTTCCAATAGTTACTTTCCCTTTACCTATCCAATACGGTTTTATTAAAAAGAAGTATGCACAGTGTTTGTTGAATTGTACTAATGAATTATACTAATTCATAAATTATGCTAATCACATAGAACCATTTTTATCTTTCAAAGTGCCTTTTTTCACAGAAAAAAAAAAAAAAGTCATACATCACCCCTCAGCAGAGTGTGCAACGTGAGATGCTTTCGCTATGAATGGAGTGAATCTAAGTGGATCTCTCCACTATCGTTTAGAAGTACAAAGTCGTATAAGAAGTCTGGCTCTTCAAAAGGGGGTCATTTCCACTCATACTGCGCTTCCCTTGGCTTTGCCATGGAGAAAGATAATTAAGTTTGGCTCCAACCAATCAGAATGGATTGTGAAATAAGAATGGGTGTTACAACCAATCAGAACAGACGTCACAGAGAGGCGCGAGGATGCTGGCTGGTAACAGTTGATCAGGCTATATCGTATGTTCCAGGTGGAGACAGCTCCGAATCTGTGAGAATCCAAGTCTAAGGTGGTAGAAAGGACTGCGGGCAGTTAGGGATTTATGAAGAAGATTTTCCCTGAAACCTACTCTTCCCGAAGCCTTAATCACATCAGTACATTGAAACATAGTTTTTCTAGTTACTCTGGCTAAAGCCCTGGAGTCAAGCATTTCTCATCTTTTTACTCTAATTTCCCACATTAGCACTGTACGCAAATCCTGGTCATTCCGCCTTCAGAATATGACCATTATCGGACTGCTTCTCAACACCACTATCACTATTTTCCAGGCCATGCCACCACTGTTTCTTGCCTGGATGGCTGCTGTGGTCTCCTCCCTCTCTGCTTCCCCACTTCGGTCTATTCTTAACCTGACAGCCACAGGGATTCCATTAAAATAGAAGTTAGGTGGTCTTACTCTTCTCCTGGAAACCCTCCAATGGCTTCTCATCTCACAGTAAAAGCCAAAGGACTTATACTGGCCAGCAAAGCCCTACATCATCTAGATTCCCATTATCTCCTTTCTGACTTTATCTCCCACTAGCTCAATGTGGTAGACTCATGACAAAAACTGGTCCTAATTTTCCACCCTTCACTATATTCACAGCCTTTGCAGTGTGACTTCAAGAGTCTCCCCATTAAGAAGTGGACTTTGTTCTCCATCCCTGGAAACTAAGCTGGTCTCCTGAATTGCTTTAGTCAATGAAATGTGGTAAAAGTGTCAGTGTTTCAGTTCTAAACCCAGACCTTAAGAGGTCTTGTGTTTACTCTCCCTCCTCCCCATCTCCTCTCTCTTTCGCTCTCCTTCTCTTCTCCTCTTTCTCTCTTTCCTCTCTTCTTTCTTCCTCTTTTTCCTTTCTCTCCTCTCCCTCCTCCCTCCATACTCCTGCTATGACATGAGAACAGAACATCATACTACTGGGGGATGAGAGGCACAGAAGCACATAGAGCAGAGCTAAGTCAACGCAGCTGTCTCATCCAAGCCTGAGACACGTGAGAGAGCCCAGGCAGTCGGCAAAATTATGCTGACTCGCAGCTGACTGCATAGGCGTGAGTGAGCCCTGACAAGCTCAGCTCATCTCAACAGAACCACCCAGATGATCTTTTGACTCTTGAGTAAAAGTAAATGCTATTGTGTACCACCGAGGTTGCCTGTTACTCGCCCTTCTTGCGGGATAGGTGACTGATACATTCCCCTTGCTCGATCTTCTCCAGCCATAATAGCCGTCCAGAAAACACCAGTCACATTTCTACCTCGGACGCTTTGTACTTGCTGTTTCCTCGGGCTAGAATCCTCTTCCCTGGTCCACCTCACTCCCAATAGCCGCGTGCCTCGATCCCGAACCTCCTTCAGATCTTTTCTTGAATGTCTCCTAATTAGTGAGCTCTCATCTGAACATACACAATGCAATCTTCTTCTAACACATCCTAGTCTTTCAATTTGAACTTCCTCCTTAGCACTTGTTAGTAAATCTATTTTATATATCCCTTATCTTTCTTGCTTATTGTCTCACTCCCTCGCAAGCTCCTTGGAAGCAGGGATTTTGGCCTGTTTTTATTTGCTACGGTATCCCCATGCCTAGAATAGTGCCTGGCACATAAAAATAAAACAATACACATACTTATCAAATAAGCAAATGAATGAATGTGAATTCTCCCTGGAATGGTAGAGGTGATCAGACAATGGTTTAATTTTTAAAAACTGGCAAAAGTAAAAATCCCTGAATTGGATTTCTTTTACCTAACTTCTCTTCTTCTCTGTCACCATGACCCTCGTCACAGCCCCCCGAGCTTCTGTCTGGATTGCTGCAGTTGCTTCCTGACTAGTTTTTCTGCATCTGTCCCCGCTCCATACAATCCTTCGCAGCCAGGGTGCTCTTTTTAAAGAGAAAACGTGAGACTGAAATCCTTAGCGTTGCCAAATAGGACCTGCAAGACCTAGCCCCTCCCTACATTCCCATCTTCAACTCACACATGCTCTTCTCATTCTCCTTGCTTGCTTACCCATCCTAAGGTTTCTTAATATTGCCATGACCCTTCCTGCTTCAGGACCTTTCCAGAAGCTGTTCTGGATCCCCAGGAATGCTCAACAACATCCCTTGGCCTCGTCAACCCCTATTCATCTATCTGATCTCATCTTAAGGATCACTTCCTCAGGAAAGCCTTCATAATTCAATACTTTTTCTTTAAGGCACACAATACAGTTGATAATGGTAACTTTGTGTAACTTGTTTAATGTCTGCTTTTCCCAACATACTGTAATCTCAGTAAAGACCTAAACTATTCACCAGGTCATTTGGCTAAGTTTGGCCTCAGATTCAGATAAGCCTTTTGTAGTTGAGAGACTTGCAGTGTCAAACAGGAAACCCAGGAAGAAAAGATATTTTGCATAATGAGTTGAGTCTTCCAGGAAAAGCTCAGTCCCGATGATATTTTTGTTCCTCTCTAAAGCCACAAAGGTCTATAAGCCACTCCTCACCGTGACCACCAGCAGTCCATTAGCAATAGAAGCTGGAGAGAATATTTACATCCTACGGGGTTTGTATTGAAGACTGGCCCCTTTTGTCATTCTTGCATTGTCATGATTTATGCAATCGAGTATTGCTTTGGAGGACAGCCATTAGCAGCAGAAACGAGCCCAGCAAGAACACAGAAGCAGGGATGAGCAACTCCAGCTAGGATTTTCGCCTTCTGTTGCTGTGAACGAAGCAGATGAAAGCAACACGAATTTATTATCTTACAGTTTCGTGGATCGGGAGTCTGAGCGCAGCTTCCCTGGACTCCGGCTCAGGGTCTCACGGGGCTGCAGGTGAGGTTGGGCTGCAGTTCTCACCTGTGGTCCTCATCTGAGTTCGTCCAGGTTGTTGGCAGAATTCTGTTTCTCGTGGCTGCAGGAATGAGTTCCCCATTTCCTTGCTAGCCATCAGCCGGGAATCATGCTCAGCTCTCAGAAGCCACTGGCTTTCCTTGAGACATGGTCCCCATAGGCCATTCACAACATGGATGTTTATATTTTTCCAGGCCAGCTGGAATGCACTTTTCTGACTTCTTCCCTGTGACCAGCAGAGAAAGCTCTCTGCTTTGAAAGGGCTGCCTGACAAGGTCAGATCCACCCTGATAAGCTCCCTTCTGCCTTACAACACAATAGAATCGCGGGGGTGACACCCCATCCTATTCAGAGGCCCCACTGCACTCGAGGGGATTATAAGGGCCATCACACGGGGGATCCTGCCTGCTTCGGGCAGCTAGGACAGCTGAGAGTAATAACAAAACCCTGTCATCGTGCTAAGTGTTTCGCAGCATTTAATCTTTAAAATCACCTATGAGGTAAGTCCTATTACTTTCCTTGTTTTATAGGCGAAGAAACTGATGCTCAGAGACCAGCTGACTTTGCCCAATTTCACACAATCTGTGAGGTGCGGAACCTACATTTTGAGCTCTGGTCTTTCTGACTCCAGAACCCATTCTTATCCACTTTATGTCATTGAACCTGGATCTCCGTAACCAGTAGAATGACGATTGTTACTGTTTTATGGCTTTAAACACTGGTAGTCCTGCCCACACCTCAGGAAATAGGTCCTTCCTAACAAATGTTCTTAATTAACCTTTAATTAACTAAAATGTGTCATCCATATCCTACGAAGAACCCTAACTGATAATCACTTTAAACTCTTAATGGAACTGTTGACTCAGGTATAAACTGGCGGTAAGAGCTTTAGGCATATGGTTACTGGGGCACTGGACACTTGTATAGTATTGCCAAAATAACACCACTGTTGACTTCCTAGCCACAAGGTTGAAAACTTAAGGCTACAAAGGAAGGCTAAGACTGCCATTTGCCTTAAGTCGTCAATGCTAGGATCCCTCATGGCAAGTCAATCGGAACATAGGTATCTTATGACAAAATGCAGAAGGAAGTTCACATCTCCTATGATACAAGCTAACTAACAAGGCTAAACCTGGATTCATTATGCCTTTGTGTTTTACTTCCAGTTTATAAGAAATAAGTGGGCTAGAGAAACAAGTTAAATAATTCCACAGAGAAGCAACTAGCCAAATCCAGAAGTTGGGATATTTTATAGATAATTGCCCAAATCCATTTAACAAGCATGATATCATGTCTATGCTTGGCAAAAGAGCTTAAGAAATACCCATGCAACGATAATGATATATATTTATGCCTGAATTGGTCCCTAATTGGACAAACCAGCTAGACAGGACATTTGGGGGATGATTTAGGTGGTCAGATGTGGACTGGGTATTAGATAAGATGTATAGACATGGAAAGTTTCAGATTATTAACCTAAAAAAGAAAGCAGTTACAAAACAGTTTATAACAACTTAAAAAATTGTATTTTTCTCATTTTGGAAAAGATGTAAAAATACATAAAAATTCTGGAAGGATATACAATAAGATTAACACTGGCAATAGATGGTGGAAACAGTGTTTTTATTTTCTTATTTTTGTTTACCTGTACATGTGATGCTTTGTAATTGTAAGAGATTTTTAATTTAATAAGAAGGAAAGAAAGTCATCAGTATATAAGTTTTAGCCTAAGCCATGGGAGTAAGTGAGATTCCCCAGGGAAGGGGCTATAAAGAATAAGAGGGCTAAGAACGCAGCATTTCAGAAACATCAAGATTTCAGAGAGAAGACTGGGGAGGGAGAGCTGCTCAGAGACTGAGGAGGAGCCACGAGGGAACAGAAGAAGCAGGAAGCTCAGGGAAGGAGAGTGTTTCCAGAAGGCGGGGATAGTCAGGTGTATCAAGTGCTAAGGGTGAGCAAGGAGGAGGAAGAAGAGGCCGCTCACTTTACGTCTAAGTCAAGGCACGTGGAGGTAAAAGGAGAGAGAGATGGTTCCTGCGAGGGGTTGGTAATGCGGGGAGGGACATAAGACAGTAACCAGAGGTAAGCAGCAATGCGCATCTTTGCACAAGGAGGTGGGCGGGGACGAGGTGCCACTCAGGTGTGTTCCAGGTAAAGGACGCCCCCCCAACTCCTTTATCCAGACATAGTGGCGCCCCCTGGAGGATGTTAAGGGAAGGCTCTATGAAGCCGGCGGAGGGAAGAGTTGGAGGCCAGTGGGAATGAAGACATTGAAAACCCAAGAGAAGAAGGAAGGATCGTCTACGGCACAGGATGATGCCCAGGGGACAGAGCAGGGAACCAGGTGGAGAGCAGAGGAGGCCGATGAGCCTGCGCGGGACCGAGGCGGGTCTCCTGTGAATCGGAGTGAACATTCAGGAGCCAGGAGCCAAACCAGGTGACTCTCGGTTTCTGTTTGAGTCTCCAAACTGGTGAGGATTACCAATGATAAATATACTTGGAAGGCAGATTTTCCAGGGGGAGGTGTGCTGGCTTTGGAGCTCTGCGAAGCCCCGTTAGCAGGCACCAGGTCGTGCGGGCCTCACACATTATTGAGGCGGGAGGCTGCTAACATGATGGGATTTGAGGGGTGGCGGAAGGCCCATTACCCTGGGAATATCTCCCAAGGGTTTTTCCTTAATGACTGGTGGTGTGATGAAGTGAACAGACAGTGCACGATTTGGGGTCCGCAGACGAGTTTACCATCCATCCCCTCTGTCACATATACATTTTGACAGTTTGACTTGCTTCGGTAAACATTTATCAAATACCCACAGGGTACAAAGGGCACTGTTCTCCGTACAGCCCATGGCATTTCATTTGATCCAGAATCTGTTCAGAGAAGGGGCTGGAATATTCTGGGACTGTGCCTGCATTAAGAAATATACCCCAGTTCTTGTGGGCCTGGATCAGAGAAATACCTCCCTGAAAAAAATAAGCCTGAAGGAAGAACAAAGGTGCAATATTCAGTCTGATCATTTCCTTTCCTTCTCTGTACATTCTTCCCATTGCCCCATCACTCGATCAGAAAACCCCAGTGTCTTCTCGGGCCCCTTCTGCCCCACCCAGTCCCGCCCTGGTGCTGCTGACCACAACAGCAAACTGTCCCTGGGTCAGCGGGTCTCAGATGTGCACGCAACACTCCGAACTGGGGCTTCACAGAGACCACAGCCGTCTTCCGGGGGATCCGGCAGCTGCTCGGGGTCGAGCAGCACAGAGGGCATTAATCAAGTGTTATTCCCCACTGCTCTGCTTGCTGTGTCAGTTAGATCTGGGACAAGCTGTTGGTCATAGGGTTTTCTCCCTGCTGCCTGTTTGTAGTCACTTGCCTGTCCAATTTATCCTTCAAGCAACACTTTGTAGGACAGGAGCGGCTTCCCCCATTGCCCTCACAGCTTTAGGAGCTCTGGGGCTTTGCACAAGTGTGCACCAAGTGGAAAGACTCCAGCCAAGAGAGGAGCGTGGGAAGGAAAACTGCAATGGGAGGGCGAGCTGAAAGGTGCGGGGCCATTAATTACAGCTCATTGGGGACGGGGAAGGAAACAGCAACTTGGAGTGGAGCTCCAGAGCAAAGCAAACAGGAAGGTTTTAATGAGAAAGTCCCCAAGAGGAAATGACTCAATGGTTTGGAAAGAGTAGGCTCCAGCAGGGCTGGAGGCAACATGTATAGCCCCATCCAGAGGGAGGGAGGGGAGTCGGCCCGGCGGGGGGGGGGGGGCCA